>NW_020955905.1:272937-274863 GCF_003031625.1 Empidonax traillii | reverse complement strand
CTGCTTCAGGAATCACCAGGGAGGTTGGAAGCAACTTCATCGGGTGCGCTCTTGGCGCTGCCGACCCTACGTTGTGCCAAGTCAGGTGGGATGGTCTTCATGGTTTGGTTCTGCCCTGGAAGCACCATCCTGCCCAGGATTTAGGAGGGTTAAGCCTTGCCTTGCTGGAGCCTGTCTCCAGTGCCTTGTTCTTGGCAGAGCAGTGACGCAGCGTGGCCGGATCTGTGGGCGATGGGAACAGATGGAATGTGCTCCGAGGAAAGCAAAGCTCTCCCTCCTCTCGGGGAGTAAAATGATGTTTTCTTTCCTGCAGGGCTCAAATCTGTCTCTGGTGTGCTGCTCTTGTCCACCTTAGGGCATTAAGCCTGAGATTTTCAGTGATGATCAGTGTTGGACGGCCCTGGATCCTGCTGGGGGGGTGGGTGGAGTGTGGTGTTTGTCCACGATGCTTTTCTGGGGCGCAGCAGATGTTCTGCACGAGCAGGAGTGACCTGGACCTAAAACTTCTTGTGCTTCAAGGAGCTGAACTTGGCTGCTGGCCACTGGGTCTGTGAGCAGCTGGGTCTGCTCCTGGTGACCTGGGAGCAGTAGGGATTTGGAGGCCATTCAGAGGTGGACACCTGATTTTCTGTCATTACAAGTGCTCCAGAGGATGAATTTCTTTACTGTGAGGGCCGTGAAGCAAAAAAAAACGCTCAGAGAAGTTGTGGATGTCCCATCCCTGGAAGTGTTCAAGGTCAGGTTGGACAGGGCTTGGAGTAACCTGGGATAGTGGGAGGTGTCCCTGCCCATGAGAGGGGGTTGGAATGAGATGATCTTTAAGGTTTCTTCCAACCCAAACCATTCTATGATTCTATGAGCATAGCTCCCCAAAACATGGAGACCCAGGGAAAGGATAGGTGATGCATGTGCAGCTCCTGGTGTGCAGAGTGGGGAGATTTGCAGTGGATAAAAAGGGTCTGGGATGTTGGATGAGAGGATTAAAGCAAGTTTGAGGCCATGTGTGCACCTTTGGGGTCGCCCCATAAAGCTTGGGGACAACAGGAAGGGACTGAACCAACTCAGGTCAACGTGGCTTTGGGGTCTCAGCGGGAGAGACAGCTCTGCCCTCCCAAATGCCACAGCTCTGCCCTCCCAAATGCCACATCTCAGCCTAGGACAGAAGCTGCCATTTGGTTAAATGCTGCAGAAGGAATGAGTTTGTCACATTGAATCAGCGCAGCAGGAAGAACCCCCGGACCCCTCAAAACGACCAGACCTCCGCCGTGTCCCCTTCAGCCCTCAGCATCCCAGGAAGCCACAGCCCCCTCTCCCTGCAAAGCCTGGGCCTGTGTCACAGCCCATAAGGCCTTCCAGGACCGAGGGGTGAGCTCAGGTCACGGGGAAGGGACTGGCTGGTTGGATTTCTTTTTCTGCAGGACACGGGGGGAGCGGGAGCGAGTGGCTTCTCCTGGGCTTTGCTCTCTCCTGCGACGTGCTGGCCCCAGGGGGGGCTGAGCTGTTGGGCTCTTGCATGGCCTGGTGGGATAATTATCGGGGGGAGTGATGAGCCCAGGGAGGATCAGCGGTGCTCTCCCTGCTTCCAACCTGGAGGGGAGCAGGGGGAAGCAGTTGACCTTTTTTTTCTGCTTGGCTGTGCCGTGACTCTCCGAGCAGATGCTGCCCTGACTCTGGGACACACGATCAGCCGGGAGCTGAGCTCTGGAGCCAGGGCTCTGCTAATGCAGCCTCTCCAAGGGCTGATGGGACGTGGCACCCAGCCCCTTCCAGCCAGGGGAATGCTTGGATTTCACCTCTCACACTGCCTCTCCCTGGCCCCACTGCTGTCATAACAGGAGAGAGAGGATTCAGGTCTCTGCTCGGGGATGCCCAGTGTGTCCCTGGGCATGAAGTGTAACCACTCTGTGCCTCAGTTTCCCCACATGA
>NW_020955905.1:192559-270553 GCF_003031625.1 Empidonax traillii | reverse complement strand
CACAGGTTGCCCAGAGAAGCTGTGGCTGCCCCATCCCTGGAAGTGTCCAAGGCCAGGTTGGATGGGGCTTGGAGCAACCTGGGATAGTGGAAGGTGTCCCTGCCCATGGCAGGGGGTTGGAGCAAGATGATCTTGAAGGTCTCTTCCAACCAAAACCATGATTCCATGCTTCTATGTTATCTGGGGATTTGGGAAATGGTTTGGAACTTCTACCTGAAAAGCAGAGTCCAGATGGAGCCCAGGGAAGGGACTGTGGGTGTTCCAGGCTGGGCGAGTTGGAGGGCCCGCTAGACAGAGAGTGACTTATTCTTCCCACTTGTCCCCAAGCTGAGTGATGTTCCTGTAAACTGATGCACACAGAAAGAGCACTGATAACAGCTGAAAATGTGCATCATTCCTGCCAGCTCCTGACGTGACAGCTGCATGCCTTCTTTCCCTGTTCCCTCTTCCCCCTCCAAAGTCAGCTCCTGCAGTTCCCCAGACAGGGTTGGGGATGCAAAAGTCTGGCTGAACAAGTCTGTCCCCCAGACCAGTCTGAAATGTGCTGTAACACTGGGAACAGCCTTTAATTTGGTATATCAAGAATCAGAACTGGTTTGGGATTACTGAATCCATCCCTAGGGCAGGAGCTACTCAACCCATCCCTAATCCTTTCCCCCAGTCGTTCTCTAAAAATGTGTTCAAAAGCCACCACATCCTTTCCAGATTTATTCCTATGTCTTGTGGGTGTTTGGGATTATCAAAATTCCCGTGTTGGATGGGGCTGTGAGCAACCTGGGCTAGTGGAAGGTGTCCCTGCCCATGGCAGGGGGTTGGAGTGAGCTGATCTTTAGCTCCCTTCCAACTCAGGTGCTCACTGTGAGGTCGCCACGTCCCGAGTGCATCTCTTCTTTCACAGCCTCCTTTGTGCTGAGAACATCTCAAAGGTGGCACAGGAGGATCTTCCCTTCTCTCCCACTGAATGGTTGCTGGAGACTGTCCCTGCTCTGGTGCAGGAGCTGCCAAACTCACAAAGGAACACAGGAGTTATTTGCAGCATACAAGCTGGGAACAGATTAAACCTGACAACTCAGCCACAGAGCCTTCCCCAGGCGAGGAGAACATACAGAACTGAGTTATAATTCCCCTCTTCCCCAGCAGCTGGAGGAAGGATCTCCCCCTGAGTTTAACTGGTTTTAACCCTGTTCTGCAGCCACTCTTCAAACAACCTCTCTTGCTTGTGAGCAAAGCCCCTCAGCTCTGATCCTTCATGGTCATGACTTGATCATCAGGTGGGGACTGGGAAGAAAAATCCTTTCTGCCTGTTGGAAGGGGCTTTCCCCAGTCTCAGTGTTCCAGCAGCAATGGAGGGAAAGGGATGATGCTGGCTCAGTACTTTCCCATGCTTTGCAGCAAGTGATTATCAGCCTCCCAAGACATTTTCCCAAAGTGGAATGGAGTTGAGAGGTGCAGCAGGAAGGGGAGCCTATGTTGCTTTGGAGGTCAGATGAGATACTTCCCTAAAAACAAAGTTTGTGAAGGATGGAAAAACCCCTTGGCTGCAGCACTGCAGTTATTCCTGACTTGTCTTAAGCCATCACTTTGCTGCAAAGCTTGTGAAAATACTGAGCCAGCATCATCCCTCTCCCTCCTTTGCTGCTGCAACCCTCAGACTGGGAGAGACTCCTTCCAACAGGCAGGAAGGGTTTTTCTTCCTAATCTCCACTGAGAGACCTTGCTAATTAGCAAGAGAGGTTATTTAATGAGGTCCCTTGGTGCTCATCCTTCATGGTCATGATTTGGTCACAGGTGGGGACTGGGAAGAAAAACCCTTCCTGCCTGTTGGAAGGAGTCTTTCCCAGTCTGAGGGTTCCAACAGCAAAGGAGGGAGAGGGATGATGCTGTCTCAGTATTTTCACAAGCTTTGCAGTCAGGAATAACCAGAACTGCTGCCACAGCCAAGGGGTTTTTCCATCCTTCACAAACCTTGTTTCTGGGGATATGTCTCATCTGACCTCCAAAGCAGCACAGCCTCCCCTTCCTGCTGTACCTCCCAACTCCATCTGAGTTTGGGTGAATGTCTGGGCAGGGTGATAATCCCGTGGTTTCATGGAGGGCAAGGGCAAAGGAAGGCCAGGACACAGCCAGTAGGTTGCCAAATCTTTCTACCCCACTCCAAAAAAATTGGTTCTGATTTATGGATAATTATGGCCTTGGAGCCTTGATTCCACCTCTTCCCAGCTGTTGGAGCTTTAGTGAGGGTGCAGACACCATGACCCTTATTTCTCCTCCAGGTTCATCGGGATGTAGGGTGATGTTACACAAAGTGACCATTTCTCCTCTCCAGTGTCCCAATTTAATGGTCTAACTGGTGCTAAGGACAGACTTTCAGGACAGACTGACTCTCCCTCATCCCCCCAGACAGGCTGATCTCATTAGAAATGGTGTTTTGGAGCTCCCCTAGGCTGCAGCCTGCCTGGCACAGCTCACATGGAACAGGGCAAATGCTTCCCTGCTCCTGAGCTCTGGGCCCGGGGCCATCCTTAACCCCTGAGCGATCTGCATCGATTTCCCTCCCCCGGACGCCACAAAGGTTCCCCTTTGCAGATCGTTGTCTCCTTGGCAACTGAACTACATCAGATCACCACGGTCTGAAACTCCTGAGCCTGCGGAGCCCGAGCAGCGGGCTGGGAAGGAGGGGGGAAGGCTGTGGGAAGCCCTGGTCCGGCTGGTGATGTGCATCGTGCAGACAGACCCGCCGCCTCCACTGCCACGTGTCCTGCCCCAGCTTCCAGCTCCTGCCGCAGCTCCCCTGCATCGGGAAAACCGTGGTTGGCTTTTCTTCCCCTCTCCCTGTTTGCTCTAACTTTGGTCTTCTCTCAGCATCACTGGGCTGTTTACCTTTCCAAGCCTGCCTGGAAGGTCTGCCCTGTTTTGGCTTTAAGTCACAATCAGCATTTCAGCAGAGGGAAGTGGTACAAAACAAAAGAGCAGAGTGGATTTCCCCGGAGAAAATTAATCACCCTGCTCCAGGCATCTTTTCCCTTTCCTTCTCGCCCACCTCCTGAGTCTGAATGTTCTCTTTACCTTCCCCTGCTGACAACCTTTCTCTTCCAAGTTTGCCCCAAACCAACAGTCCCCTGCAGTCCCTGTCACACAGAACACCTGGAACATCTGTCCCCAAGACCAAGGAGTAAAAAAGAACCCAAACATCTCGAACTGGAGTGAGCGTAGAGTGGTCCCATCTCCTCCATCTTCAATGGCCAGGGCAGAGGAAGGAGGAACCTGATCAAAACACTGTATTCCTTTTATTTTTTTTTTTTTTGTGTGTGTGTGTGTATATATATATATATATAAAATACATATGTGGGTTATTTTAATTACTTTTTTTCCTTGCAATGATAGTCTGACTTCAAAGGGTAGAAGACAAAATGGGCAGAGGTGTTTAGGAGTAAAAGGAACCTAAGTCCCAGCTCCTTTACAAACAGCACCAGTTGGAAGGACATCATCAGACAAGAGTTTTCCCCTCGCTCTCTGATGAAAAAAAAAAATCAACATTTGCATTTAAATAGAGGGTTTTTTTGCTACCAAACAGAGGCATGTTACAGAATAGCTGCATAGAGATAAAGATTCCTTTAAGAGAGAGACAGAGAGAGAGGGGGGAAATCCCAACCTCACTGAAAGCCCAGCCCATCTCCCATGTGCTGTCAGCAGAGGAGAGGTTATTTATGCATTTCAGAGGGTGCCTGCTGGGATATAATCTAGTGCTCTCAGGGGCCTCTGCTTGCTGGAGGTGGAATTATAAGAATTAAAAATTACAAGCGTAAAACAAGGCCAGTCTAAAATGAAATATCATCCAGTGGGTGTAAATAATTCATGGGCAAAACAACCCTCCTGGGTCCCCCCATTGATTCATCTTCCTCCACAGATACAAAGAGGAATAATCTGCTGGAAGGGTGTTTGAAAGTCTCCAGGATGATTTCGAGGGTCTGGGGTGGTTTAGGAGTGGCTTTGGGCCCTGAATGGCTCCATGGGGAAGGATGAGTGATGACACAAAGTGGAGTTTCCTCTGATAATAAAACCTTTCTCAGAGCTGACCAAGGGAGAAGAAAACACCATTTGGTGAGGGGGAAAAAAAAAAAAAATCATGTTTTACTTCTGTGCTCCAAGCAGTGAGCACCAGTAATTTAACCTGCATGTGCAGAGATCCCTGAAGGACTCAGCAAGACCTTCTCTGGCAAATATTTGCCTTTCAGCACAGTCAGCTCCATTCCCAAAGGGAAGGGATGGCTCTTAGGAAATGTTTTTCTAGATCTGCTTTGTGCACAGTGGCCATGCCTGAACTCAGAGGGACTCCTGTGGCTCTCTCCTGCATGGACAAGGGGTGGGAAGGACATGCCAACCCCACGGGAGCGAAGTTTGGGACCATAATGGAAAATTCAGGAGGAGAGGTGGCTGATTCTTGAGAGGAAAGATGCTCTTAGCTCTGTTCTGAGGGCTTGGGGACGTGGTTTAGTTGTGAACCTGGCAGTGCTGGGTTAATGATAGGACTTGGTGATCTTAAGGATTTTCCAGCCTTAGTAACTCCGTGATTCTATTCCATGATTCTAAATCCATACCTCAAGGATCACCATGAGAGACAGGACCAAGGCAGGTTTATCTGGGAGAGCTTGGCCACACTGGAGGAAAGCGATGATTGCCCATCATGGACCTGTGGATCCATTTGCTGGAGGACACTGCCGGCACTCAGCTGACTGAGAGAGTAAAAATATCTGTTCATGGGGATTAAAAAATAAAGTCACAGTTGGCAAAGACCTCCAGGATCATCGAGTCCAATCTTTGACCCATCATCACCTTGTCACCCAGCCCAGAGCTCTGAGTGCCACGTCCAGTCATTCCTTAAACACCCCCAGGGATGGAGACTCCAAACCTCCCTGGGCAGCCCCTTCCAATGCCTGACCAGCCTCTCCAGGAAGAAATTCTTCCTGATGTCCCACCTGACCCCCTCCTCTGGCACAGCTTGAGGCCATGTCCTCTCATCACCACCTCTGAGCAGCAGACACAGCACACATTAGGCTTGTCCATCAGTGTTTCCATCCTGGATTCAAATGAGGCTCATTTACCTATATCTTATTTGTTTGGTTTTTTTGGTGGTTTTTTTTTTTTTTTTGGTAGCAGAAAACTTAGAATCACAGAATCATTAAAGTAAGAAAAAAACCTTTAAGATCATCAAGTGCAACCATTAACCAGCACCACTGTGTTCACCACCAAACCATGTCCCCAAGTGCCACACCTACACACTTCTTGAACACTTCCAGGGCTGGTGATTCCATCACTTCCCTGACCACCCTCTCAGTGAAGAAATTTTCCCTAACATCTAATCCAAACTCTCCTTGGTTAACTTAATCCCATCTGATTATTTGTGTTGCTCCTCATCTCTCCAGTGTGCCTCTCTGGTAAAGTTTGTGGTGTTTCTGGAATTTAAGTGCTGGACCAGAGTGTTTTATTCTGGGAGGGCTCCATTTTGGGTGACGTTTTCAACAGCATGAGCAGCTGTGTATGGATGAGAAACGGTGACAAAAGGGGGCTGGTTGGAGCTTGGAGATGAATTTTTGGATGCCTTAAGGAAAAAAATCCTGTCTCCTACACGGGCAGGAAAACCTATTGTATCTGTTGCTTCTTAACCTTCTTGCCCTGTTTGGTTTCTATCTCATGCACATGTCCCAAAAAATTGCAGGGTACTTTCCCATTTTGTTTTCCAGTCAGAATAAATGGAGTGAGGTTGTTTCTACCTGCATTTTGTAGTAGCAAACACTCCCTTGATTTCTGTGGCTCTGCAAAGCTGGTGAACTGGTAAGAAAACATTTCCCTGCAAACTGATTCTTGAGACAAGAAAAGAGGAAGGTGTTGTGGTTTTGGTTTTTGTTGTTTTTTTTTTTTTTTCCCCTCCTCTTTAGGAGGAAGAGAAGAGCCACAGGAAACACTGTTTGGATGCTTAAAGAACTTTGAAAAAAAAAAATGAGAAAGGAAATAAGTCAGTGCTTGAAAGGAGGGGACACAGCTCCGGCTACTGGGACTATTCATTCTCCCAGGAAACATAAACGAGCTAAACAAGGAAAATGCCATGCAGAGATCACACACTGTTTTTAAGGACAGGCCCCTAGACATGATCCCCTCTGCTGAGCTGTGACCCAGCTCCCAATCAATCTCCCCTTCCTGAAATGTCACTAACCTGCACTTAAGTGCAATAAGACTTCCCAGCCTAATTGAAATTCTGAGCCAGAGTCAGGAGACATTTGCTTCAAGTAGTGTTTTAATTGTCTGCTCCCCAGGCTGGTAACAGAATATTTTGAGCCTTGCATTATTCAGGGAGACACAAGAGCTCAACCTTTCCCTTTAGGTTTGTGCCCCTCCTGTCCCGGGTTTCTGTTCTGTTCTTTATTTGGCCTCTGCTCACGCATTCCCTGCGTGTATCCTCGTGTGCCTGCTCCGCCAGGGATCAGGAAACCTCATCCAATCCATCTGCTGGGAAGGCAGCTTTTTTTGGGTTTAACTTATTATCTAGAAATAGATCATTTCTGGGAGGCATGAGGCCAAAACCAGGGCCCTGGGCCCCTGTAGCCTGGAGTTATCTTTTTCCTTAGCCCTAAGGGGACTCCTTCTTCCCACGTACTTTCCTTTAAAACCTTCCCTGTGCCATTTGCTGGAAAACACAAACTCTCTGTGGCCTTTCCCATGAGCTCTGCACTGAAGCCATGACTAGAAACTTGTGCATGAAACCAGGTGGAACTCATGGAGGTCACCACAAAGCCTTGGATAAGGCCAGGCATTGTCAGGAAGAGGTAAAATGAGCCTTAATGATCATCCTGGTCTCCTGTTGAACCCCTGTCAGCTTTGAGTGCTAACCCCAGGGTGTGCTGGTCTGGGAGGCAGTTTGGAAGGGCTAAGAATTGTTGGCATCATAAAAATGCCCAACCTGGACTCAGCTATGCCATCATCTATGGACCAGAATCAAGCAGAAGGTAAACCTGCCTTACCTGTCTTATGCTGGCAGGTGGGTTTGGTCACAGTCCCTTTCTGGATAAGTTGGGGACTGAGGGGTCCGGTGGAGTTTGAGCTCCACCAGGTTTACTGAAATACACACACAGGGCTGTTTCCAGCTGGGATCTGTGTCTAGATGAGACAAAAAGAAGAAAACTTGTCCTTCCTCTCCCAGTTTCATCACCCTCCTACGTCCTCATATTTCTCATCATTATCAGAGACTCCTCAGCTTAGAAATCTGAGAGAGCAGATGACTCTCCCGAGGTCATGCATTAGATTTCCAGCAAGGCTGACCAGAAGTCCTGAGTCCTTTGGAGCTGCTGGTCCCTGCCCCTTCAGAGGGCACAGCTCCTGCACCCCTCAGATGCCCTGGCTCCGAATTTGTGTGCAAGGAACACCCGGACATCGTGTCCTGAACGCAGACTGCCAGGTGGACAGTTGCTGGGAGTCAGCGGGCAAGGCACCTAAACAGAGCGAGTTCACCACCTGCCTGCAGCAGGAGGGCTTGTTCCTCCTCATTTGATACAGGTTTGGCTTGTGGGTCCTGCTCATTTCAACCACTTACGGTTCTCTTGCACCTCTCAGTTCCCCGTGAAATGATTTCCCGACCAAAAGACATCCTCGATGTCTGAGGAGGCCTTTCTATAATCAGCAGAGAGAAATGGGCATTTCTAGGGGGAGATCCATCCCACTCTAAAGATGGTCAAATAGATAGTCTATCCTCTTAAAGTGCTTGTTTTCCTCCTTTAATCATGAAGTGCCCAGGTTGACACATCTGCACTTCTAAAGCCACCTGAGATGTTGCGCACCCTGGCGATGCTTTAGAGGGGTTGTCTGATCTCTCAGGGAGCTCAGAATATAGATCAAGCTGCTTCTCTCTTGCTTCCCTCTAAATCTTGCTCTACAGGGAGAAGTGGCTCTCTGGAGGGTAAGAAATTGTGTTTTATGTGTAATTGATTTGGATTCCTCAGAGCTCTGTTCACCTGTCGATGCCCAAACGGCCCAGTCCTCCAGGCTGCAGAGAAGGAGGCAAGAGCTGTGCCTGTTATTCATGGCTTGTGTACTCACTCTTCCTAATATAATGAACTCACAGTCTTTTTTTTTTTTTTTTTTTCCCTTCTATTTTTTTTGGGTGTAGCTTCTCTGATTTCTCTCTCTCATTCCCACACATTCCCACGCTGCCTTTTGGGAAGGGCTGTGAAGAAAAACAAGGGCTGGCGGTGCTGAATTTAACACATCTGGACAGATTCTTCTAGAGGGCGAAACCTCTTCCTATCATCTTTTATCATAGTCTAATTTTACCATCACCATTTGTTATGCAAAGGCCCTGATTAAAAATACACTTATCTTCCCTCCTCCAACAGACACCAGAACAGGCTTAGACCTCCAAATTTGGACACTTTATTTTTGATATGTAAAGTTGGGCCACTTTAATACCCACCCCCAATGAAAGTTTCTTGCAGTTTTGGTGGCAGTAAATGGACTGCAACTCGCCTTTAGACTGTTTCATCCCAGGAAAACTCTATGGGAAGTGTGAGGAGCACTTTGCTGGGAAGAAGTGGAGATACACAGATACTTCTGTCTACCAAAGTGTGCTACCCAGGACACAGTGGGATGGAATAGCAGATTGGGGATGGGTATGAGCCAGGTCCAGGTGTGCAGGGCTGAGATATTTGCTTTGGTGGCAAATTCCACATCTGGAAAACGCTGGTGCTGACCCATGTGCTTGGGAAGGAACTAAAAATATCCCACAGATGTGTTGTGCTCTGTAAAATCCACGGGTTGTGCCATATCTACACTTGGTCTTGCTTAACAGCTCGGCCAGTAGATGTTGCTCTTGGCTCACACTGACATGCTCAAAAAAAAAAAAAGGATGTATCCACCCTGAGATGTTTGAGAACCTTCAGAAGCCAGGAAGTGCAGATCCATCCATCCTTCACCCAGCTTTCTGCTTTTGGCCATCGTGGAAAATCCCAATGACCACAGCAGTGACTTGTAATTAGCAGGGATAATTGTTAGAGGTTGTTTGCTTTGTGTGAAGTGAGAATTGCTGGACAGGCAGGCAGTGTCTCTGGGGGAGGTGCTGGTTGCTCCAAACCCTGTCCAGCCTGGACTTGGACACTTCCCAGGGATGGGGCATCCACAACTTCTCTGAGCAACCTGTGCCAGGGCCTCCCACACCCTGAGTAAAGAATTCCTTCCCAATCCCACCTAAATCTCTCCTCTATTACTTTAAAGTCATTCCCCCTTGTCCTATCCCCTATCTGTCCATGCAAAAAAAATCACTCTCCCTCCTTTTTAAACCCTCTTTTAATTACTGGAGGCTGCAAGGGGGTTTATCCAAATGGGGTTTAGCCTTGTTTCTCATTTCATGGTGTGACAGGAAAGAGAGTCACCTGGTATAGTGGTTCTTCATCATCAACGATGACCCAACAAGTCCTGACTCGATTGAGCACCAAAGATGACAAAAAAGGGAGAAAAAATGGCAGTGAAATCTCCCACCATCAGTCTCCATCCTCTGCATCTCCTATGGATTCATTTCCACTCAATTCTGGGGGAAAATACCACCCTTGGTCTGTTCAGAATCCCCCCATTCATGCAGAGACTCTTGCAGCTCAGGGAGGTTTCTCTGCGTTTCCTCACAGAAAAAACCAGCAAATGCTCATGATGATGTGCAATTAAGTAGGGTCAATAATTTGTAAAGTAGTCTGAATCTCTGTGTCTCTGCTAATAAACCCCCTCTTCTCTTCCCTCTCCACGCACATTCACCTCACTCCCTCTGTAGTAGCAATCACAGCAGTAATTAGCAGAGCCCAATGCCAGCTCTCAGGATCAAGGACTGTCTGTGACTGTTTCACCCACAGAGGGCCAATCCCAGAACAGCTCTCATCTTACTCAGGGACTCTTGAAAGTGCTGGAATATAAATGACAAATAGGCATACCAGAAAAAAAAAAAATCATTTACAAACTGCTGGCTAAATGCTGAGCCTTCGTGGCATCTCCGCCTCATCTGTGCTGATGCAATCTCTCAATTCTCTGCCTTTCTTTCCTTAAGCAGGGCCTCAGACAAAGGGAATTTCCCATCAGATTTCTCCCTAGAAACAAACGGTTTTAAGCCTTTAAGACCTTGATCTCTCCTGGCTGAAGATTATGGGTCTGGGGGACGGGATCAGCAGGCTCAGGGTTAAAAAACTGCCCACGAAGATGCTTTCATCAGGGAAAAGGTTTTGGTTTAGTGGTGACAACAGGAGAAATCAGAGGGAGGCCTCCCCTGGAGCAAGGTAACCTGTCTGCTCTGCATCAAGACAATATAAAGGACAAGAGCTCAACTCCTGTTTAGGACAGAAACACAGGGTTAGACCACAGGTCTGCTGCGTGCAGGGCCGGGTGAATTCCATTTGGCATCTCCTGGTGCCACTCTGGGGCTTCGAAGGGACAGAACAGACACGTGTGAATAATCCCCTCTCACCACTGACAGAAAAGGTGGTGACTTTGGGAACAGTTGATTACAAATCAGGCTGGGAATTGCTTTATTCATTATAATCCAGGGTCCCCTAAGGGGGGTCTGGGAGCAGATTGCTGTGCCTGTGTTACAGTGCCCCAACTTCAGATTCCCAGCAATGCCTCGATGCACACACCACACCTCAGCATCAGTGGAGAGAGATCAATATTAACCTCGTCATTATAACGCTGGAAAAGGTTGATGATATTGATTTCTTGCCCTTGGTGCTAAAGCACGTTGGAGGCCACGTGATCACGATCCCAGATGCAGAACTGCTGCTGCTGGTTCCTTAAATCGCCATTAAGCAACCCAGCAGAGCTTTGGGTGCCTCCAATGGTTTGAATGTATCTCTGCCTTCCTCTGGGACTGAAGAAATTCAGGAATTTAGGAAGAAATTCTACACTGAGAGTGTGATGAGGCAATGGGATAGGTTGCCCAGAGAAGCTGTGGCTGCCCCAACCCTGGAAGTGTTCAAGGCCAGGTTGGACAGGGCTTGGAGCGACCTGGGATAGTGGGAGGTGTCCCCACAGCAGGGGAGTTGGAATGAGCTGATCTTTAAGATCCCTTACAACGCAAATCATTCGGTGAATCTACGGTCTTATGATCCCAAATCCGAAAGGTGTTAAAAGAAAGGAAATCTTCAAAGGCATTCATTGTTGTAGGATGGAAAATATCAAATTAAATTGAAACCCTGAAATTTTTACTGAATCTTGCCTTGGCCTGGGCTCTGAGCATCCTGGTCTAGTAGGATCTGTCCCTGCATCCTGTCCCTGCCCATGGCAGGGGGGTAGCAATGAGGTGATCTTTAAGGTCCCTCCCAACCCAAACTTTTCTGCAGTCCTATGATTTAAATTCCCATGATTTATCACTCACTTTGCCCAAGTGATCTGTTCTGCCTGTCCCCCTCTTAATGAGGGGACTCAAAATGAGGCAGAGGCAGAAGCTGCACACAGAGACGAGCCTGAAACCTTCTCCCTTCTGCAATGGGAGGCGCTGACAACGTGTCAGAGGAAGAGCTCCCGACGACAGCCCGTGCCCAGCAAGGCAGGCTGGATGAGCATCTCCCCGTGCAGGATGAGTGCAAGTGACAGCTCTGAGAAGGAGGGGACACAGACAGGAGAAATTCCTGCTGACAACTTGCTTGTTCTCCGGCCTCCCTCAGAGGTGCACACACACACACACACACACTCCGAGCCCTTTTCATGTGGTTTTCAACCGCCCCCATTCCCCTTCCAGGCAAAATCCACATCCCTGACATCTCTGCGTGGAGAGGGTTTGGCTCTGTGTGTCGAAACATCATTTAAAGGTTTGGTTTAGGAAGTGCCAGGGTGGCTGTCTCAGTGTTGTGCCGGAGTTTGTGTTTCTGGCTCTGTCTTGGGAGCAGTTGTTGGAGCCAGGACTGCTGGGAGCCACAAATTGCTGTTTGCAGAGCAGCCTCTCCTTGGCAGAGCCGCTCTGAGAGGGGGCACTTGACTCCTGGCTTGTCCTGCCATGTGATTTTTCTCTGTGTCCTGCTGTAATATGCTCACCTTGAGAAAATTTAACTTCTGTCAGTGCTGTGTTGGAGATACTGCAGGCGAGACTTTCAGCTTTACAGCCCCTCCCCGGTTCACAGTAATAGCACAGCCCTGCCTTGCAGAGCTCCTGCTTTGAGAAATGTGTCGTAGCTCGTGGAGGATTGAGAAACTGTGGTCTTGGGGACCATAGAAACCCTTCAGCTGGAAAGGCTGTTCAGGAAAAGGAGATGAAGTTGCACGGGGGCTTGCAAAGCTCCGCGTGTTACAACATTTCACGGCATTTATGGGTTTATGCAGCGCTCTGGAAGTGTTTTATGGGGGAAAACTTGAGGCTCTTCGAGCCAGGCGAGGTGGAACATGGAATCATCGAATTGTTTAGGTTGGGAAAGACCTCCAGGAGCACCGAGCCCAACCATTAACCCAGCACTGCCAAAGCCACTGCTAAACCACGTCCCCAAGTGCCACATCCACGCATCTTTTAAAGATGCCAAAGCAAATTTCACCAAAATGCCCTACTTTGGTTTCCTTTTCCGAACGAGCTTTTACGAAAACAGAGAGTGACACTCAGATCAGGAAAGGTTTCAATCAGCCTGGGCTACACACCCGGATTTTAATGGGGTCACGTGTAACTCGAGGTGCAGGGGCATGCACGTGGTCTGTGCTGATCCATCCCCCCCTCTGTGCTCTGCACCACAGCAACGTGGGGAAGCAAACAGTGTGTGAACTCAGCTCTGGTGTGATTTATGCAGCATCAGAGAGGCTGAGGGCGGGCAAGCACTTCGTTCCTCCCCGGTGGCTCGTGCTGGCTTCCTCCTCTCAAGTCTGCTCTCTGATATTTCGCCTGCTCTGCTTTGAAACAAGTTAAGTGATTAGGCCTCCACGGCTTTCTTATGGCAAGATTCTTCCACTGTTTTATTTGATCTCCTGCTCCAGACTAAACATTCCCTTTCTCATTTCCCTGCCCACCTCCCCCACTATTTCCACATAAATAATCTCTCTTTATCCCCAGTGTTTCATTTGCAGGGATTCACGTGATGAGCACGGCTTTAGGCTGGGTTTCCTTGAAAGCTGCACACTGGCCTCATTTCCATCCTCCTCAAGTGACTTTCAGAGCAGGGGGAGATTGAAACTGGTCCTAAACGTTCGTCCAAATTGGTCCTCGTTACCTTTATTTGCGGGGACTTGTGGATGATGTGGAAATTAGTGACAGCTTTGGCCACCTGTCAGCTTTGAAAGATCACATCACTTGTTTGGGTGCCCAGAAGTGAGTGGCCTGAGCAGGTTTGGGAAGGGTGATGGGGAATACTGGCTTGACCTTGAGCTGCCTGTGCTCTGAGCATGGCATGTCTCCATGAAGGAGAATCATAGTAATAAATTCAAGGTAGGAAGAGGCCAAGCAACTTGGAAACCATCTTGTCGGTCAGATCAGGGTGTTTTTGGCCAAGTATCCTCTCACTAACAGTGGCTACCAAGGGAAAACAGCAGAACAAGGCAGGCAATACAACATCCAACCAGCCTGAAAGGAGGGTGGAGCCAGGTGGGGGCTTGGCATCTTCTCCCAGTGACAGGACAAGAGGACACGGCCTTCAGCTGTGCCAGGGGGATTTATGCTGGACATCAGCATGAATTTCTTTACTGAAAGGGTCATCAAGCATGGGAATGAACTGTCCAGGGACGTGGTGATGGATTCACCAGTTCAAGGAGTGACTGGACGTGGCACTCAGTGCTCTGGTCTGGTTGACAAGGTGGGAATCAGCCAAAGGTCTTTTCCAACCCTAATGATTCTGTGACTCAACAGCTTGCAGCTCCGAGATTTCTGAGCAAGAGCTGCTGGTTTTGTATCTCTTAGCATTTGGTGGCTTTGTCTCTCATGCATTTCCCTGGTTATATTTTGTATTCATAGAAAATTTTGGTACCTTTTCATGCCGTGACAGGCATCGCGCCGTTTGACATCACTCTGTGTCTGTGGATTGTGTCCTTGGTTGGTTCTACCCCTGCCTCCTGCTGCTTTCATTTGACACCCTTCCCTTCCCAATATTGGAAAAGATAATGAGCAGCCAGTTCCCTGCTTACCTTCCCCTGGTCACTCATGAGCTGTTAATGCATGTTTATAATTTTTCCACCCTCACCCATCTCCTTTCCATGGATGAGAGTCAAAAAAATCATAGAATGGTTTGGGCTGGGAGAGGCTTTAAGGATGACCCAGTTCCAACCCCCTGCCATGGGCAGGGACACCTTTCACTAGCCCAGGTTGCTCCAAGCCCTGTCCAACCTGACCTTGGACACTTCCAGGGATGGGGCAGCCACAGCTTCTCCAGGTAACCTGTGCCAGGGCCTTCCCAACCCTCACAGGGAAGAATTTCTTCCTAATATTTAATCTAAATCTACCCTCCTGCAGCTTAAAACCACTCCCCCTTGTCCTGTCACTGCATGCCATCATTACAGATGATTTTGTTTTTTAAGGAGTGTGTGTGGGGGGGTTAATTTTTATATTAATGTGCACGATCTGCAAACCAGCAAAGTGTTACATGGGGTTTATATAGGAAAGGGCACAGAAGGAGCCACTGGAGCAAATCCCTTTTGCTGCCAGAGACTTTCCACACACAGGGCACGAGGAGAGGGCATCCTCCTGGAAGGTTTTCCTCCTTTCTTCTACAGAATTAGCAAAGTCAATGTGTGACTCTCCAGGGAAAGATCATGGGTTTGTGTAATAGAAGGCTGTCTTCAAGATAGCCCCTTCTGGACTTGCTCTTTTCCAGCATAGTAGGAAGGAAAGTGATAAAGGAGCAGCTCTCTCACTTCCCCCACTGCAAAACAAATGTAAGTTTCTGATGGTTTAAGACAATCTCACTCTCAGTCTCCTTTCTGTGTCATTTCCCCTATTTGCATAAGAAATAACATTTTTTTTTCCCCACTCATTTGCTGACTGAGGTGATTCTCAGGCCGTGAGACATCGTGATATAAATTCCACTCTAAGTACTCCCAGTGGTAGCACACAGAACCGTGGTGATTTTTTTGGAGCCTGGGCATGTTTTTCAGACACAAAACGCCCTGACCTGTGGAGCTGGAGAGAGCTGCCAACAAAACCTGTCTTCAGCTGGGGTCAGTGGGAGGCTAAATCCGAAAAATCCAAAATGGGAGGCGGATGCAGCGTGTCAGCAAAGCCCCTTTTGCTCCGTTGACTGTTTTGTGTTGATTCCTTAGTTTTTGCTGTTGTCACTGCCATCTAATTTAAGGCATTGCTGTTAAATTAAAAGGCATGATTGACTGACTGGCATCTGAGACACATTGCAGCTGTCAGCTGCGAAGATAAACTCCGGATCAGGATGCAAATCTTCCCAAAGATCAGGGGTGTCTGGACGAGGTGTCGAAGTGGAGCCCTGTCAGTTAATCTGTAGGAGGAAAGACCTCCTTCTTTTCGCATCTCTGCTTAAGATTCAGAGCAAGAAATGCCAAATATGAGCTCGATTCCAACCATCTTGAAATCTTTTCCATTTAACTGGAGAATTTAAATGCATTGGGTCAGCCTTGCATGAAAACTAATTTGTTTTAGTAGGTGATCATGATAAGAACTGACTGAGGAGGATCAAAAAACTCTTTAGAAACTGGATTAAAGGCCTCCCTGGATGACAGTCTCCGTGGCTCTCGAGCCGGTCCCACGAGCCTCAGGTGCAACAGCAGCTTTGAAAAACTCCTGCCAGGAGCCAGGACTGCTCTCCAAAAATCAAAAGCACAAGTTAAAGCTCGCCCTGTGAAAGAGGTGACAGCTGCTGGTTGTGATGGGAACCTCTGGAGCTGGAGGCCACTCCGGTTAGAGGGAATAAAGGCCAAAGCGGGAGGAGCCTGTGGATCTGCAAGGCTGGAGCTGAGCAAGACTTCCCTAAGTGGGAAGGGGCTGGGGGGTGTGACCTTCAGAGGAGTCAGTGCCTTTGAAAAGCAAAACCCTTTATAGAGCAGTTGCAGCAGAATCATTATCTCTGGATTAAGGACAGATGGCAACTCAACCCGCATCGATCAGCGGGGTGCAGCAGTTGGCGGAGAGCTGACGAAACAGGAACTCCTGGGGCAGGAGGGACTTGTCTGCAAAGGGTCCCATTAACTTCAGTGAGAGCCTGGGCTGTGTTTCATGTGGGTTATTTGCTTCCCAGCACCAGAAGGGTCTCCTCCAATGAAATGTAAGAAAGGGCAGAGCAGGGAGTTGTGTGGTGAGCAAAGGGGGATGAGTTTCCTAGAAGGTGGGGAGTCCATGAGGGTTGTGTCAGCTCAACAAGAAGACACTGAGGGAGGAACTCAGTGATGGAGCTGAAACCCCACCTGGTCTCTTCTGCAGCATCTGCACTGGGCTGAAAGCATCTGTGGGTTGTGGAGCTCAGCTGCAGATCATTCCCTGCATAGAATCAAAGAATCCTTAAGGTTGGAAAAGACCTTTAAGGTCACCAAGTCCAACAGTCAACGCAGCACCACCCCCATGTTCTCCACTAAACCATGTCCTTAAGTGCCATCCATACCCACAAGCTCTTTGAACACTTCCAGGGATGGTGACTCCACCACTTCCCTTGGCAGCCTGTTCCAACGCTTGACAACCCTTTCAGTGAAGAATTTTTTCCGAATATATAATCTAAAGCTCACCTTGGCACAAGGTGGGGCCATTTTCTCTCATCACTTGTGACCTGGGAGAAGAGACTGATCCCCCCCAATCTGGCTACAACCTCATTTCAGGGAGTTGTGGAGAGTGAAAAAGTCTCCCTTCACCCTCCATGTCTCCAGGCTGAACTCTCCCAGCTCCCTCAGTGACTACCTTGTTATCCAGCCACCCCTTTCCACCAGCCAGATGCTTTCAGAGTGGGCAGAGGAGCCCAATGTTGTACTCATGGCACAGCACTTTTCCCCCCTGAAAGGTGGGATGGGAATAACTTCATATAATAGACCCTTAACCACTTGTTTACAGCTCCACTAAAAAAGACAAATCACCTGAAACAGTGAATGACTAGACCCAGGAAAAGAAGGAGGATTTCAAAAGGTTTATCTGACAGCCAATAAACAGGATAAATAACATGCAGCATTTAGTTTGTCAGGACCATGGTACAACCTGATGATAAAAAAGGGCTGCTCCATAAAGTGGGGAATACCTTTGTCTTGGCTATAAATGCCTGTGTTGATTTAGGAAGTGCTCTGGTACTTCTCTAACTTCTCTTTAGTACTCACAAATGGGATGGAAACTGAGGAATAAGGAGAGGAAGGGAGTTATCTGTGCTCAACCTCATAAAGAGATCTCATTACAGTTAAAGATTGGAGATCATGATGGTTTTTATCTTATTTTGACTTGGTTCTCCCACTGCTGAGGATAAGCAGAGTAAGAGTTACCCCCTTCTACTCCACTCTGGTGAGATACCCCCTGTAGTGCTGATCCAGCTCTGGGATCTCCAGCCCAGGAAGGACATGGAGCTGTTGGAGCGAGTCCAGAGGAGGCACCAAGATGATCAGAGGGCTGGAGAAGCTCTGCTGGGAGGAAAGGCTGGGAGAGTTGGGGTTGTTCAGCCTGGAGAGGAGAAGGCTTTGGGGTGACCTGATTGTGGCCTTCCAGGACCTGAAGGGGGCTACAAAAAAGATGGAAAGAGACTTTGGAGAAGAGCATGGAGTGACAGGACAAGGGGGAATGGTTTCAAACTGAAACAGAGTAGGTTTAGATTGGATATTAGGAAGAAATTCTTTATTATAAGGGTGGTGAGGACGTGGTACAAGTTGCCAAGAGAAGCTGTGGCTGCTCCATCCCTGGAAGTGTTCAAGGTCAGGTTGGACAGGGCTTGGAGCAACCTGGGCTGGTGGAAGGTGTCCCTGCCCATGGCAGGGCGTTGGAACTGGATGGTCTTGAAGGTCCCTTCCAACCCAAACCATTTTATGATTTAGGAAGTCAAAGACTGGCACCTGCACTATCCCTCACTCTTTCCTGTAGTGAGACCAGGCAGCACTTCTTTTTATATAATTAGGAGGTCAATGTTATCATAATGATTTCTATCCTGAAATGCAGACCTGTTTGAATAACCCATTATCAAACTGGGGACACCACAACATCCAGTGAATCTGGGTAACCAGTGTGTATTTTACTTACAAACACAATATAAAATAACCTCTGAAGACATTGGGGCAATTAGACATTTTGTCTCAAAAAAGCATGCCAAGGAAATAAATCCTAACCCCACCCAAAGTTTTAGTAGAGGTGCTTTCTGCCTAAACCTAACCCTAACCTGCAAGGGAGTGAGAGCAAAGAAGGACATCCTGAAAAGGGCAAGCAAAGTGTTATCTCCTAAAGGTGTCTGGTTACAGATATCCTATTGATCAGCTCCAGCCAGGCATCAGGATGCCTCCCATTACACCAGTGGCTTCTCCTGTAACCGAAACACAATCTGTGTCCCAGCAGGAAACAGGAGAGACAAGCCTGTTTTCCCAATGCTGTTTAGAAAAGGAACCAGCACAGAAAGTGACTTCTGAGGGAAAGACACTCCTCTTCAAGGTCAAATGTTCGTTGTGTGCCAGTAACAGCTCCATCCTCGTGCTGCTGCCAGGATGTCTGAGCTCCTCGCTGGCAGGCTCGCTGCCCTCCATTTCCATCCTGCTCCATTTTCCCATGTTATTCTCATTACTAAGTACCTGAGCAGCTTCCACGACCATCACCAGTGTGAATGTTGCTGAGCATGTGTTGATTTTCACTCTGTCTTGGGAGGAAAAGTCAGAGCGTGGTGGTAGCAGAGTGTGAACTCGTGGCTTTACGCTGTGCAGGTGGATGAATATTGTCCCATCCCTGAGCGCGGGGGTGCTGATAATGTCCCTGTATTCTGATTTGGCACCTAGTTGAGCTTGTTTATTTCCAGAGGGAGCTGGTGTCCTGCTTAGGGGGTGCAGGGAGCAGCTCAGAGCACAGCCACGATCTCCACTGCTTCAGAAATAGCAATACAGAGAGGCTGAGTCAGCTCAAGTGCATCATCTGCATCTCTGAATTCTCTGGCTGCTTGTAAGGGAAAAAAAAATAGGAGGCTTTATTTCATTTTTATTTTAAAAAGCAGCATTTGTCTTTTTTTCCCAGTGTTTCCTGCCTTCAAAAAACTGCATCTTTAGCTTGTTATCCTTCTCTGTGGCTGGGCACAGCACAGCTGAATTTCCTGGACCTGAGGCATCTCCAAGGGTAGCTGTGGGTAATGAGAGAATTCACAGCAGGAAGAGCAGCCATAGGAAAGTGGCCACCTCTGGGATGAAGGGCCACCTCTGCTCCCCCCTGCGAGGTGGACAAACGATGGAGCAGAACAGCCAGGCAGCTGAGGTTTATTTTAGCAGATTTCAGCTTGCTGCACACGGGCCACGAGGAGCAAACAGACCACTGAGGGGTGTGACAGCTTATCCATAACCTGAAGGGCCTGGATGATCCCCTGCTGACTTTTTACAACCCCAGACCCAGCTTTGCTTGGCTCCCTGCAGGTGTTTTAACTGTGGGAGGCAAGCCAGATTCACATGGTCTTCACGGTCCGTCCTGCCATCAACATTTACGGACGTTCCACCAGGGCTGGTTGTTCCTGGCAACAAGCTGGGAGGATGCAGGGTGGAGAAGCTGCAAAAGCTCAGCATTTCCCTTCTGCAAAGTGGCAGGATCATCCCTGCAGCAGGAGTTTGGTGGATCCATCCCCTGCCAGGGTGGTGGCTGGTGGTACGAGGGGGGAAAACTGAGTGTTGCTGACACCAGCACTGAACGTGGCTGGGAGGGGAAACCTAAAAGGCATCTTCATCTCATGGTGCTCACAGGTTGCTCCCCCATGGGTTCTGCAAGGGTGCTGGAGGGGGAAATCATTCCCCTCCCAAAGCTGTCCTCGAGGGTGGTGCCTCTCTGTGGTTGGTCTGCACTGTGGGGAAAAGGAGCAGCCTTGGGTGGTAGAATTCCCACCCTTATCCCTTCCCAGCTCCCTGGTCTTCACACAGCGTTTGTTGGGGGAAAGAGGAAGGAGACACAACCTCACCGATGATGGATTTGCATCCTGAAGTGGTTTCTCCTCTTGTCTTCTGGGGTTAGAAGACAACAGGACACAAAACGGACAGAAGGTCTTGTGAGAGGGGGTGCCTTTGCCACAGGAGGAGCAGGACTAGTTAAATCATAGAATCATAGAATATTCTGAGTTGGAAGTGACCCATAAGGATCCCTGAATTCCGAGACAGCCCCAAGAACCCCACCACGTGCCTGAGTGTTATCCAAACGCTTCTTGAGCTCTGGCAGCAGGAATAGGGAATAACTGAACAGAAGCCAATACAAAGGCAATGCTTCTTATTTCATCTCTAATGTCTTGACTTTCAGGTGGTATCAGTCTCTTCTCCCAGGCCACCAGCACTAGGACACGAGGGCACAGCCCTGAGCTGTTCCAGGGGAAGTTTAGGTTGGACATTGGAAAAAGTCCTGCACAGAGAGAGGGATCAGCCCTTGGGATGGGCTGCCCAGGGAGGTGGTGGAGTCCCCGTCCCTGGGGGTGTCAAAGCAGAGCCTGGACGTGGCACTTAAAACAAGGTGGGGCTGGGTCGATGATCTCAGAGGTCTCTCCCAACCCAGTTGATTCTGTGACCCTGCGACCTTCTGGCCCACCCCGTGGCGTCAAGCCCTTCCACTTTCAGAGAACACCCGAGTCCTCGGGGCTCGGCGGCGGGCACACCGCGGGCTCCGCCGGGCCGGCCTCGCCCTCGCCGGCCTCGCCGAAGCTGACGGGGCTTTTCTGGATTTTGCCCAGGTGGTTGGAACTCGTGGTCGGCTTGGGGCGACTGCACCAAGGACTGCGGGGGAGGCCTCCAGACCCGCATGCGCTCCTGCAAACCCCTTCCCAAGGAGGGCCTCGGCTGCGAGGGAGTCCTGGAGGAGGGCCGGCTGTGCAATAGGAAGGCGTGCAATAGTAAGTGCAGGCATGTTCCCCTTCGCATGTTCCTCTCTCTGCCCGGGAGGAGGAGCTTGGCCTCGTCCCTGTAAATGACTCGGGACGCTCCAGAGACTGCCAGGGGAGCTGCTGAAGGGTCGTGCTGGAGCAGCAATCCCAGGGGAGCACGTGGATTTGGCTGTGCATGGCCCGACCCTGCCCTGCCCTGCCTGCCTTGCATGCACACCTCGTCCGACACACACTCCTGCAGATCCAGAGCCCTTCAGCCCAAACATCAGGGGTTAATCCACAGGAATCTATAAGCAGGCTTGCGTCAGGTTTTCATGTGCTGGTGGTAAATCTGCCTCCCTCCCGCAGATTTAAAGCAGGAGGCCGAGAGGGCTTCTCTTCTGCTTCTCTTTTGCTTCTTCTTGGCTTCTTTTTGCTTCAGTTCAAGAGCAGTGATCCCGTCCCTCTCTTTTACAAAATGAAACCCCACGGGTCCCAGGGTGTGGAGAAAGATTAGGGAGACAAAAAGAAGGGACTGAGTGAGGCAAAGGCTTTGGTGGGTGCTCCACTCTCCTCCTGTAATGAATCCTCCTTCCAGGTCTTCTTCTCCAAGGGAACAGGGGGACAGATTGGCAACACCAGTCACATATCAGTGGGTCGAGCTGGTGAAGCTCCAGCACTTTCATCCCCAGTTCTTCTTTTCCATCAGCTGAGCTGGGAGGGGGACGAAGAGGAAAAACCAACAGCAGGCTCAGCTCAGCTCAGCAAATGCAAGCAAATGGCTGATTATGATTATCCCCTTCTTTTTATTTCAAATTCATGGTGGAGAATGTTTGAACAGCTCCTCTGACTAGTCAAATAACTAGGGAAAGTTCAACTGTCTTCAAAGGCTGGGAAGTATCTCCTGATAAAGGGGAAGTTCAAATAAAGGGACATAAATATATTCCTCTAATAAGGGCTAAAATGATTTCATGCATATTTTAACATTTCTATAAATTTAAAATATGTTGCAATTAGGCTTTCTTTTTTTTTTTTTTTTTTTTCCCTTTAATGAAACCTGGGATACTGAATTTCCTCTCCTTGACTCACAGTTGCTGATTTGCTTCTGAGGTTTGCCCACACAAGGGATATTTAATCCATGTCCCCCATACTTGCTGGTGACTTTGTCGTTGTAACAGAGCTGTGGATTGAGGTGGTGAGGGTGGGAGGGCAAGGACATGGGAACTGGTCCTGAAAGACACTTGTGGGACTGAATGGAGCTGGAGGAAGGGCCACACCAGTCCTGGTGGGCAATGGTGTGAAGCAGAAGAAGGTGGAGATGGCACTGTGGGTGGGTAGAGGGGGCTCTGCAGGGGGGGTCATTGTTTGAAGGTGAGGCCACAAGGCACAACAGGCAGAAAAGCTCCTTCAACAGCCCCTCATGTGCTGGGCAAACTAGGGGGGACCCAGGTCCCCAGATTCTCTTTGTAGGACACCCATCCTCATCCTTAACCATCTTCCAAGCCCCTGTTGGATTCTTTCACGTCCTTCTCGGACTTTGGCAGAGTGGACACTGTTTTCCAGGTCCAGCCTCACCAGAACTGAGCAAGAGGCATAACATCTTCTCTTGATCTTCCCCAGGGATGAAACTTTGGCCCTTCTTCATGAGAGTTCTCCTGAGGCTGTGGTGGCAAGGAGGGATGGGGTGGGATGGTGGACAGCCATGGAGCCTGGAAGTGTAGGTTGGATTTCCAGCTCCTCTCATTGTAGGGAGTAGAGCAGTGAAGGATGAATCCTTCTTTACTCACTGGTTACTCACTCACTTTTCCAGAACTGAGTAAAGCCAATCCCAAGTGCAGCAAACCCTGATTGTGCCCCAGAGGGGCTCTGAGTCAATGAATTATTTCACTCTTGTTTCCCTGTCCCCTTTCCATTACATTCCCAGTCAACTCCTGTTCCAAATCACGAGATGAGTTCAGCTGAGATTATTTGGGAAGAAGGGATCTTGAGCTAAGTGGAAAGCCCTAGTTTGGAAAGAGAGGACACTGATTTATTCCTTTGAAATAAATAAGTCAATTCAGATTAATTGTCCCAAGAGCCTCTTTGGAGACAAACTGCTGAGCCCCCTTGTGATAATTCCATGCTGGAAAACATTTGAGGGAAGATGTGAGCAGTAAATCTTTCAAGAAGACTTGCCCATGCACATCTTGAGATCTCTGTCCTACCTCAAAACAAACCTGTATCTCTTCACACCTCCCAAAACTGTGCATTTGGCTCTGAACTCACCTCTAAGTGAACCACCTGTCCCTTGTTGCCTTTGCCCAAGGATTTGCACTCCTGACCCAAGAAGGGTTTCTAATTTTTCTTTGCACACATCTTTTCCTTCTCTTTTGCTTTGATCTGCGCCAAAACCTAAGAGGATTTAAAAGCAGACTAGAAATCCTGTTTTAAATGTGTCACTGTTATTTTCATATTGACTTTAGCTCATAGATTCGTTAGGGATGAGTAGGAACTTCGTTCTTCCACTGGAACTGTTATTTTCTTAGTGTTCACTATATATTGCAGTTTAAATAGGTTCTATTTTGTTTTAATTAAAAAGAAAAAGAAAAAAAAAAAAGAAAAAGAAAAACTGGCCAGAAGAAGAACTTTATCCTAATTTATTCATCATTTGAGTAGCTCGTAATAATGCCTGAGCAGCTTCTCAGGTATTGTGGAGTAGCTGAGATCTTAATTTTCTAGTGGAAAAACACCACTCTTTTCATTGACCAAAAGGTCCTGACAAAACAAAACAGGGATTAACACTCTGATATTTTCCTCTTTGCTGTGGAGATAAATTGAAACTTGTCCACTGAGAAGCTGCTGACCAAGCAGGTTGCGTCAGAATAACACAGATACCACCACAACCTTCAAAACAAGGGCAAACCCATCTCTCTTTTCTTTGACTTCTCCTTTCTTGCTTCTGCCAAAGTGCCTCCCAATCTGATGGAGGATTAGCAAGAGTGTTGTAGCTGTTTATCTGGATCTCCAGCACCTGGGGCAGGTTCTCAGTGAAAACAGCTTTGAGTGCTGACACTCAGCTCCCTGGAGCTGTTGAGGTGAACTCTGGTGGAAGATCTTTGAGGGCTTCATGGGTTGTTTTATTTTGCCTGGACGTGGAAAATGCTGTAAAGGGATTTAGTCCTTCTTGTCACTCAGCTCCTCCCCCAGGTGGGCCTTCTCCAGGTCCTGCCATCCTTCCTTTTCCAGATGGATCTTCAGCAGGTCCTTCTGTGCAGGATTGGGAATGTTTCCAGGAGGTGTCAGTTCTGCCAGTTTGTCACCAAAATATGGGCACAGGCACCTGGTTCTTAGAGGTGACTCTGAACGTATTGTCTGGAGGCCACGAGGGTTGAAATCAGTGCCCAGGGGTGGCCGAATGACTCCACAGGCACCACTTTCATGTGGCCTTTCTGTTTTTCCACTCATTCTGGCCACCACCCCTGCTGTTTCATGTTTTGGAGTGTCTTGCTGGAGGTTCTTCTGGCTAAATTTCCCCAGGGATACACCCCCAAGCCCAGTGACAAGTAAGCCAGGTAAGTTTTCCATGGGTAAAACCCTTAAGATGTGACACACTGAGGAAAAACTGTATTGAAGGCTCATCCCGATCTGGAAAAGGAACTTTGGTAACACATCTTGGCTTAGGCAAAACTTTTTTTTTTGTGGCAGCTCAAGAGACACAATCTGAAGGACAGCACTCAGTTTTTAATGTAATTCTGATTTTTCCTTGCTAGAAGCAAAGGACTACAGACTACACCCACAGAATGGGGCAGCAGAAACTGATTTATTCCTTTGTAATAAATAAGTTAATTCCAATGAATTGTCCCAAAAGCCTGCTCTTTGGAGACAAACTGCTGAGCCCTGTTTTGATGCTTTCATGCTGGAGAACACTTCTCTCAAGAAGACTCTCCTCCTCTCCAGCACAGACAGTGGAGATTTCCTTCATCTCTTGGATTTGGCCAGGAGTTGCTGTTCGAGAGAAGGAAGGAAAAAATGCCAACCCAAGTGTGGTGGCAAGTGCTTGCAGAGGAGTTTTCCAGGCCCTCCCACTGTGGATGGAAAGGGACACCCACTGTGCTCCAGTGGCCCTTCTTGGCTGCAAATGGCCCTTCAGGTCGCTGAAGCTGTGACTGCTCAGAGGGTCCTCTCAGACAGCCCGGATGGACAAGCTCCAAACCAGAGTGGGAATGTCACAGGCCTGACCCTGGAGTGGGAATTCAGCAGTGCTGGAGAGACCCATGAACAATCAGAGATGTGGGCAGCCTGCACTTATTCCTGGGGAGCGAGAATCCAAAGAGGAGCCAGCTGAAATCCTGCCATCCCATCTGGCAGAGGCAGCACAGAACCCATCCCTGACATTTATGAATATGCAGATGGGGAAGACGCATCTCCCCCCACGGCTGGGGAAGGGGTGACCACATCCTGCCATCAGTGTGACACTGGCACAGGCCTGTCATTCCATGCTGGATTTTGGGCACCCAGCACGTTCAGGATCAAGTCCTGCAGCTGTGGGACTGTTAGTGCTGTGAAGGAATGCATGTTGCACGTGTCATTCCAAAGGCTGGCCCTCAGTCTCAGTCTCTGCCGCCCTTGATTTCCATAAAAAAATAGTCTTTTTGCTGCAGCCACCAAGCTGGAGTATCCTGGGCATGTGTAGGAGCATCTGCATTCTCTGCAGGCCAGGCTGGAACTCACTGCAAACTGGAAGAGCTCCTTGTCCTATAGATCCTACAGATACCTCCTGCTGCTGCAGGGACTTCCCCCTGTGCCCTCTTTCAATGGTGATTCAGACATTTCGAATCTGAGAGTCCCAGATCTCACCCAGAGACACTTTCACAAGCCTCAGATGTTCAAATCAAAATGCTTTTGGGTGATTGATGGTGTGATTGCCATATATCCAGTGGCCTCCAAAATGACCCTCTTCTACACCCACTAACACCTTGGCTTTTAGGGGTTCTTGCTGATTCTGTCATTCTCTAATTTACTCTTTAGCATCTGCCAGAGGCCCCAAAAACTCCACAGCCCCCACCTTTCCTTTCAGTTTTACTACCCTGAGATTCATTCACACCATTTGAACGATTGGAGGATTTTTTTTTAAATAATCCTTTTCCACTCTTTGGTCCATCCTTTCATTCCCACCATCCCACCTTGCCTGGATAATTTTCATGATCCTGCTGTTTGCTTTGCCTCTCCTGTTTGGGGCATGAGCGCAGAGTGTGTGGCTCTTGTGAGAGAGGCTTGGGTGTTAAAGCCTTGGCCCACAGCACTTCAAAGTCTCTAATTTTTTCCCTTTAGTTGTGTTGCAAGGTGCTTTTTGTGCCTTCCTCGTGGTATTTATGCAGCTGGGATGTAAATCAAGTCCAGGTCTTGCTTTGATCCTGGAATTACTCCTCTCCACTGACCCTGCTATGGGAAGCAGGCTGCTCAAATCCAATCAGTTCCCCACTGCCTTTGTTTTTTTGGCCTCCAGAGAGATATATTTTCTTCTCTGCAGCCCCTTTTCCAAGGGGAGACAGGCTGGCTGAAGGGCAGGTCCCTGGAGGGACCCTGACATGGGAGGTCTGGAGGCTGTTTCTGCTGGGAGAGGCTTGGGACAAGCTGGAAGGGTCATTCATTCAGCCACTAGGCCGGATTGGCTTTAATTTGGATGAGAAATAACAGTGCAGACTCATCATCTCTGTCAGGGAGCAAAGGAAATCATCCAGCTCCTTCAGGACCAGGATCAGTCACTTGGAGATGTCAGCACCAAGGGGCCCAAATAACTGGTGAGAGGAGGCTCAGGGTGCCAGGGTGTCTCTTTTGTCTTTCCTTCCTTCTGTCCTGTGTCCTGTCTCTCTGGGCATCCATCCATCCACGCTCACTGACTGCTTCTGGGATACTCAATCCCCGATTTTCTTTGTCACCTTCCTTGCAAGGCCATCCAAGCTCCACATCTCCTCCTTGGTGCCCAGCACCACTTTCTCCTCCCAGACTAAACAAGTGTCTGGGAAGCCTCTGGGGTTTAGTGCCCGTGGAGATTTTGTGTGCTCTTGTGGTTTGTGAGATTTCACAAAGAGGATGCAAATCAGAGCAGATGAAGGTGCGTGGGTATAGCCAGGGATGGGCGGTGGGAATGGAGCAGGGTTTGTGAGAAGTCCCAAATATGGGACTAATTTAAGTTGTCTCCGAAGCAAACTCAAAAAAAAATGGGTATTG
This sequence comes from Empidonax traillii, assembly GCF_003031625.1. NCBI lineage: Eukaryota > Metazoa > Chordata > Aves > Passeriformes > Tyrannidae > Empidonax > Empidonax traillii. The sequence goes on along the minus strand of NW_020955905.1, from coordinate 243,416 downwards.
GAAAACTAGTAAGAGGTTGTTTTTTTGTTTCTGTGTTTTTTTGTTAGTTTGTTTGTTTGTTTGTTTTTTAATTGAATCTCACTCAGGAAAGTCCCATGATTTTTAGCTGAAAAAAAAACATAGTATTTGAGGCGTTTCTATTCCAGTTAAAAGCCACATAAAAACAAGGTGTATGCAAATTCCAGGATGTTTGTGGTCCTGATGTCCAACTATCAGTGTCTTTCCCTTCAGGATGGCAGGGGGGTGACTGCCCCATCCCTCCCCTCCAGCCAGCAACCACTCAGTGATGGGAGGGTTTGGAGGAGTCGTTTTGTCCAGTTCCTTCATTCCTCAAGTCCTGCTTTCAGGCAACAGCAGTGGCAAATAATACAATTTCACAAACTCTTCCATGATCCAAACTGCTGAATATAAAGCTCCTGGCAGGGACTCTCTGAATCATTCCTCTCCCTCCTCTGCTTTCCCTTTTTGGATGGCAATAAAGACTCCTGCCACCACACTGAAGTTTCATTAACCTTTATTAATTTTCTCAGGGTTCCAGGATCAAATTTGTCACCATTTCATCTCTTGGCAGTTCATACTTCTTGAAAAGATGTCTGATTGTTTTACCTCCTTGGGGGGCAAAAGGTCCTCTGTCTGGTACTTGCTGTTTGGAAACAAATTGGCTGCCAGATCACAGATTACTCTGCTCTCTGCTGTTCCATGTGACTCCAGTGGAGTCAGCTGAGCTCTCCTGATTTACAGCAGGCACTGCTGTGGGTGGGATTTGGTGGTTGTTTCTCTCTTTGCAAGGGAGGGCACGTGTCAGGATTGCAGCACACCCAGTAACATGGAGAATGGGGATTTTAGTTTCCCCCGTAGCAAATTCAGGGCTGATCCTCAAGGGATAAAAATGGAAAGCTGGCAGAGTATGGGTTTGGAAGAACAGGGGTGTGAGCTGTCAGTCAGGAGTTAAATGCCTTTGATTCACAGTGGATGCATTATTTACCTTCTGAACTCAACACCATGGTCTCCGTGGGAGATTTTCCAGTTAGGACACAAGGGTCAGGAGTTCCTCTCTTCCACTGAGCTGGAAAGGTTCCCAGCCATAGCTCTGTTGGGACTTTGCTGATGCCAGACTTTCATCTCTCCTTGTTGCTGGTGACAGGGTATAGAATCTGACAAGGAGACATCCTTCTGAGTTATCCCTTTCCTTTTCACCTGCCCTCACCTGCCTGCTCCACTCAGCATTTTCTAGCCCCTCTACAGAGCATTTCTAAGTAGATCTTCACTGCAAGGCAGAATTTTCCACCAAAAATTACTGCCAGTCACCACCATAAACCTCAGAACGCTACTGGGGATGGCGGCGTTCAGTGCCAGCACTGAATCCTCTACGAGTGCAGCAAGGAGTACAGATACCCTGGAAAATCATTGCCATTAAAGACCAGACATAAGGGGTGGAGCTGCCACCCAGCCCGAGTCTCTCAGGCTGGCTTGGTGCTGAATTTTGGGAGTTACTGGTGGCCAGGGGTGTTGGGGTTGGCAAGCAGGTGGTGGTTGGCAGGTGGCTGTTGTTTATGCGTGTAACCTTTGTAGTGAAAGATCTTGCAGAGTGAACCAAGGTGTATTTACATGACCCATTACCTTGCCATAGCCAATGGACGCTATAATTCCAGAAGCCAATCGCTGAGGTCCACAGATAACAGAAAGCGAGAGGACCCTGACGATCTGCAGCACTACGGGTACCCTGCACCTCAAATAGGTAAGCTCTGACCTCCCCCAGCAGCCCCTGGAGCTGGCACTGCCTGCTCCCTGCACTCCCTGGCTCACTCACTCTCTCCACTGTTTCAATGACCCCTCTAACCACCACTTTCCCCTCCCAGGTTACTGCGGGGGAAACTCTCCCCCAAAAGAATGCTCATCACCCAGTTTGTTCCCATTCCATCGCCCTGCAAGGGTTTTGTGTTGGTGCCATCGGCCAGAGAAGGCAAAAAGGGTTAGACACAAAGCCCCAGCGAGGCCACACATCTCACAGACTGCTCCTCATTCCCCCTGCCTGAGCCACACACACATCTGAGCCACCGCTTTGTGTGAACCATCTAAGCAGCCGTGGTTCATGAAGCCAAAGCTGACCTTACTGCAATGCAGCCTCTTTGCTGAGCTCCATGTCATGCCTTCACACCGAGTGTAGGAGAAAGGCAAGCAGGGACTTGGTGAGGAGAGAACAGCTCTAATCTGCCCCACCCCTGGAAGTGTCCAAGGCCTGGTTGGGTGGGGCTTGGAGCAACCTGGTCCAGTGGAAGGTGTCCCTGCCCAGGGCAGGGGGGTTGGAACGGGATGATCCTGAAGGTCCCTTCCAATTGAAACCATTCAATGATTCTGTGATTCAGTCTGGAAAGGTTTTGTGCTCTCCCTTCGTGGCTTCGTTCCCTGGCAGGATCTCAGGACATCACGGGTCTTGGGCAAAGCAAGGTGTGCTGAACCTGGCTGGCCACAGGTCACAATCATTGCCCAGTGACCTGGCAAGCTGCTCTAGAAAGGCTTCAGAGAAGTGATTCCATTATGAGTGGGAGTGGGTCGTATTCTGGTGTAGATCAGCTGTGCTCCATCCAACCCAGCAGGACTTTGCCATGGTACAACAGGGACCAGTGTCAGGAGTCTGTGTGGGGTGGAGGCTCTGGGTGTGGTCAAGGCAATTTTGGGGGTTGTGGCTTTCAACACAAGGCAGGGGATGGTCTGACTTTTCTTGCTACCCTCCACAAAACTGTTCCCTCCAGTGGGAGCAGCTCCACTGTCTGGAGGATCTGTGGCAGCTGGCAAGAGGCTGCAGGAGAGGGAGGATGTTTGCACCACTGTAATCTGGTGAATCTCAGTTTAATCTCTCAGTTGCACTTGGAGGAAGAGAAAGCACTCCAAGGCAGGTCCTGTGATGTCCCCTGTTCATGCTCTGCCTGGTCCCAGGTGCTTCCTCAGAGCTCAGTTCCAGCCTGTAGCTCAGCCATCAGCTTCGTAGCTTGGCATTTCTTCCTGCTGTGCAGCTGGATGCTGGGTCTGGGCTCAGTGACATCTCTGTTAACTCCCTGCCGTGGTGGGTACTGCTGGAGCATGGCTGGCTTAGGCTGTGCTATCCCTGAATGCAGCATGAGCCGGGAGATGTGCACCGTCCTGCTGCAGAGCTTCCCACATTCCTGTCACTGTCCCAGGAGCACCAGCTACAGCCAAGTTGTTCCAGGAAATCAGAATGGAGATGTAGAGACCAGTCAGAGGGTGCAGTCCAGCAAGGGATTAGAGGGAATCTTTAGCTGGGGAAGCCAAAGCAAACCCCCCACTTTCCCTGGCTGTGGGCACAGTTTGCCAGGGATAAGCCATGTCACTTCAGCTGAAGGCCTAGAAAAATAAGAAATACAAAAAAATCACGCCATCCAAAAAGGACTAGGGATGAGGGGACAGCACTGCCCAGCTGAAGAGCAGCATTTTCTCCTGCCAGCCCTTCATGTCCCTGGTGCCCAGGTCCTGCTGGCCCACGGGCTCTGGCACAGCCGTGCTGCTGCTGCTGCTGCTGCCCACGTGTCTCTCCCAGCACTAGCACAGGAGCGAGATCCGGCCCAGCAGGCCCCTGGCACGGGCCCTCCCAGCTCAGAGTGCTTCCAGGAGGATTTTTTGCCAGCAGAAGGATGCGAGCAGAGAGGTGTCTTGCATGGGGAGAGATGTCAGATTGACAGACAAGGCCACGGCAAAGAGGGCTCCTGGCAGAGGGATGACAGGGATGTGCTGCTCCATTAGTGCCCAGGGAAGGAGTGTCATGGAGAAGCTGCAGGCTCTGATGGGGACACGCAGCCAGCTGAGCTCAGTTACTCTCAGGGCTGGCTAGGAGCTGGAAAGGATCCTGGATTGCAGTGGTACATCCCCATGGAGTGACATCCAGCCTGTCTCGTTCTGCGGCACCTGCTGGACCCTCTCCAGCGGCTGCAGCTGGATCTGTGGGAGCAACAAGGGCCATCTTCCCGCTTCAGGTGGGGTACTGACCCCTGTAAAATCCTTTGGGACACTCCTGGTCATCCCCAAGCTAGTCTGGAGCAGCACTGATCAAAGGCCAACCCTGCAGAGGCAGCAGCTTCAGGTATATCATGATGGAGAGCAGGGTAAGGCCCCTTCTCCTCTGGGGGTGGTGACAAATTTGGTTGAGTGCATCAGGGGTTGGAGCACCTCTGCTCTGGAGACAGGCTGCAAGAGCTGGGACTGTTCAGCCTGGAGGAAGAAAAAGGTTCTGGAGAGACCTTAGAGCCCCTTCCAGAGTCTAAAGGGGGCTCCAGGAGAGCAGGAGAGGAACTTCGGATGAGGGCATGGAGTGATAGGACAAAGGGCAATGTTTTTAAGCTGAAGAAGGATACATTTAGATTGGATTTTAGCAAAGAAATCTTCACTATGAGGGAGGGGTGAAACACTGGAACAGGTTACCCAGAGAAGCTGTGGCTGCTCCAGCCCTGAAAGTGTCCAAGGTCGGGTTGGACAGGGCTTGGAGCAACCTGGGATAATGGAAGGTGTCCCTGCCCATGGCAGGGGGTTGGAATGAGATGGTCTCTTAGGTCCCTTCCAACTAAATCATTCCATGATTCTATAATCTCTGGCAGGTCTGTTATAATACAGCACTGAGCTGTACTAGAAGGCTTTCAAGACCAATGAGCACAGTAGACTTCTTGCCATTATATCAAAAAAAACCAGAGCCAGGATCCACTTCTGGGATGAATAATTGGAATACGTTTCATCCAGTAATTTGTACTTGCTGCCATCTGACCCACAGGAGCGCAGAAATCCTTCTCATCCACGGTTTTGATGATGGGCAATATTCTGCTCCTCTTGAGTGGAGAGTGAGACAGCTTGTCTCATGCCTGAGAGGGTCCAGAACTGGACCTCACATGGTTTGAAAATTAGATGAATTTCTGCAAGGCTTGAAATTTAGTCTGGGTGCAATGTCCCAGTAGACTGAGATAAATTGCTTAGTTCAAAATGACACCAAACCCAAGGGAGTAACCGGCACTTAGAAAATAAACTGCATTGTGGGTTTAAAAGCCGGGGATTGGTGCAACGTGAGAGATGATAATTGAGGAGATTTGCCTCTAAGCACAGCTATTTGTGCTGTGGAAGGGCAGAAGCCAGAAGTAATAACGAAGAGAAGGAGGCAGGAGAGGTGGAATTTGGTTCAAAGGTGCCATTCACTCATCAGCTGACACAGTAACTCTTGTCTGAATACGGAGATTGCAAAACCCCACCCGGGTCTGAGTGGGGAGGTGGTGGGATGGCTGGGGGGGTGGGCTCTCCAAGCCATGAGGTGCTGATGGAGGAGGCCCCTGTGTCTCTGCAGGCTCCCTCTGTCCTGCCTCTAGACTCCCAGAAAGACTTTGGGGCACAAAATGGGAGTGTTTTACTGCCAAAATCCCCCAGCTCCTTGTCTTTGAGGGACTCTGGGTGCTCTGGGTGCAGGTGCTGGGGGGTTTCCTCAAGACTGATGGAGGGTATTCAACAAGAATTGGAAGGACACTGTCTGTCCATCCATGCAGCATCCAGGCAGGCAGGGAAGCAGGAGTGGTTGGGATCTGTGGGCTAAAAAGGGATCTCCTGGAGTCTGGGCCACTCTGGATGGGAAATGCTGAAATGATGGTACCACAAAGGAAATTCGCTCCTGGTGAACTTGGAGCGTCCCAGGACTGTCTGTCTGACAGAGCCGGTCCAGCTCCTTGCTGGAAAGGCAGGAAAATTACCAGGGAAATGCAGATCTCTGTATATCAGGAGATCTGAGAGCTGAGACACAGGATATGGGAACAATGTTTTCTTGAAGCCCCAAAGCCTCAAAACACACAGTGCCTCCCACACATCCCAGAGAAAGACCTTGGTCCATGACATCCCTGTAACTTGAAACAACCGGGCAGATTAATGGAACAAGACACAAAAGCAGAACAGTATTGAGCAACTTTGGCTTAATGAACAACAAATCTCATTATTATCATTGCAATGGCATAGGTGGGGTAGGGAAGGACTCATCCTCACCTCCACCTCTTTCTACGTCCAGCTAATAAATGAAAAAATGAAAGCCTGTCCATTTTACAGCAAAGTCAGGTCTTCCTCTACACTTTCCCCCCTCAACAGGCAGGTATTAGTTCCACAGGCTGCAATTAGTGGGCATATATTTAATTCCCAACAGCCTGAATGACAGGAGATACTCAAAGCAGGCGTGCTGAAAAACAAACCAAACAACGTATATAACTACCCAAAATCCCAGTGAGTATCTTGATGAGGGACACAAACACTTGAAATCCTCCATAAAATTCCACAGTACGTGGAAAACAATAGTAAATAAAGATGCCACCTCGAGGAAAAAGCCAGGCATGCACAGCTTTAGGCAGCACTGGGCAGTTTGGTGGTCTCCAACCCTTACAGTCCCCATCCCAGCTCTGTGCTGACACTGCTTTTTGTGCAGCTGGTTTATAACTCTCCCCGAGACCTCAGGCTGAGATCTCCAACTCCTTCGTGCCCCACGTTGCAGCTGGTCAGTTCAACAGAGCATCTGCTGTCCAGCTTTCTTTGGGAATGGGGTGGTGGTGTGGGATAACACATCCAAGTGCTGGGTGCAGCCCAGGCTGTGCTGTCCTGTAACCCCCAAGTCCTGCTTACCTGTCTCACCCAGCTCTGTGATAGTTCTTATATCATCCACAGTCTGCCAGATGCATCTGTTTGGGACGTGACACGGTGTGGTCTGATGCTCTGTAGAACTTGTTGCTAGAAGGGGATGCCCCTCTGTGATGCATCAGAGATGTGCTGGTGTTTATTTGTGCCATATGCCTGTGTACTATGCATACCAAATGTTGCATTTCAGGTTTATCATGTGTAATTATTAGTAATCCATGGAAAAAGCTGAGAACCCAAACAATGCATGGCTTAATTAAATGAGACAGAGCCAGCTTTTGTTTTTTTCATGTGGGGAAGAAAGGCATTTTGTCAAGGGTAGAGTCATGCCTATGAAAACTATGAAACTGTCCTTTCCCAGCCCATGTAACACTTATGGTGAATTATCTGGAGGTTGTGGCCTGCTGAAGCACCCCCAGCAGGGATATTAATGACAAAGGGACTATATCTCATTGCTTTTCACTATCATTTTTAGCTCAATGGGGTATTTTTAGTTTCCTTTCCAATGCTGCCCCAGCAGGTAAGGAGTCAGTGGGACTGTGTGATGCCCTGGAAGAGTCAGCCTTGTCCTTTGTCATGTGCTCAAAGCAGACCTCCACAGACAAAGGAAATGCTGAGAACATTCTGTGGGATTCCTTCAGCTGACCCTTCTCAGGAACAGTCATCTTCTCCTTTGTCTGCTCCTCCTCTGCCAATATGCGTTGGCAGGGGCTGTGAGAAGGCAGGGAAAGGAGTTAAATCCTTAAAAACGATCAATTTGTGGACAAATTTGCTATATCTAACTTATCACTGCTGCTTAATTAGTGCTCTCTCTGAGAAGGGTGTTACATATCCCACATGGTTCTGCAGTGGCTACTCCACCTCGTTATCAGTGGTGGAGCTTGTCCTGCTCAGTGCCTCGATGCTTCCACAACATCCTTAAACTGGTCAATTTATGGACACATTTACTATATCTAACTAATCACTGCTGCTTAATTAGTGCTCTCTCTGAGTAGGTGTTACATATCCCACACGGTTCTGCAGTGGCTACTCCACCTCGTTATTAGTGGTGGAGCTTGTCCTGTCCTTGATGCTTCCACGACACCCTTCCCTAATTTCTTGTGTGTTTCTGTGCTGTAGCTCTACAAAACACACCCCCTCCCCCTTTAAAAAACCCCTTCAGCCCATTCTCAGCCCTCACTTTTTCTCACCAACCCCCTCACACCCATTTCTCACACCGCCCGTCGGACGCATCGCGCAGCTCCGCAGACCTCCAGAGCCACTTGGGAATCTCTGCCCTGGAGATCCGGGGTGCCAGGGGTCCTCACCTTCTGCTCCAACCCCAACAGGTGACCCTGCAGCAGAGGAGTGGTCCCCCTGGAGCGTGTGCTCGACCACCTGCGGGGAGGGCTGGCAGACCAGGACCAGGTTCTGCGTGTCGTCTTCCTACAGCACCCAGTGCAGCGGCCCCCTCCGGGAGCAGAGGCAGTGCAACAACTCTGCCGTGTGCCCAGGTAGCTGTGGGCACCAGGGGAAGGGAGGTGCATGGAGGATTGACTGCCTGTGGTACTCTCCAGTGTGATACTTCTGGAAAACCCCGGCACGGGGAAGTTGTGGCTGCCCCGTCCCTGGCCAGGCTATGACGGGACTTTGAGCAGCCTGGTCCGGTGGAAGGCGTCACTGCTCATGGCAGAGGGTTGGACTAGATAATCTTTTAGGTCCCTTGCAATGCAAACCATTCTGTGATTCTTGAAGGAAGATGTTTTTTGTTGCTTCTTCCTTCTCTTTTCTTCCTTAAAGCCTCGCACAGAGACCCTTGTCAGACCAACCACTATGAGATGGGCACCTGTTTTGTCTGGTGTGGACAATTCCACGCTGCCTAAAGTCCATGAGCACAGGGCACCTGAAAGGCAGGTGCCTTTAAAAAACCCAAACAAAATATCAATGAGGCCCTTCCCTTGCCTCCACAGTGCTTTAACTTTCCTCCCCTTTTTGTTTTGTTTTGGGAAAGAGAAGCACCGGGTGACTCAGCTGCTCAGATTCCAACACTGGGCGTCAGCAACAACCAGTGCAAAATCAGGGTGAAACACTCAGGATGTTGGTGGGTGATGAACTGAGAAATCCATCACCTCTGTTTTCATACTATTTCTCCCAAAATGTTGATGAAATTGTACATTCTGGGGAGACTGGAGCCTACAAGAAAGATGGAGAGGGACGTTTTACATCCTGGGTTAGTGGAAGATGTTCCTGCCCATGGCAGGGGGGTTGGAGCAAGACGGTTTTTAAGGTCCCTTCCAACCCAGGCCATTCTATTATTCTATGATTCTATGATTATTTGGAAGATTAATTCTGTTAAATTGTGTTATTCATGTCTCCTGACCAGCAACATCAGTGTCCAAAAGCAATTCTACAATGGTGAAACCACCACCTGTGGCGAAAACGCCATCCACATTCTTTCCTCTATTTCCTTCTCAAGTTATTCCTTATCATGCTCAAGGCCTGTTGACAATTAGCTTGGAACACCCTTTCCTGACACTGGGAGATCAGTCACTGTTAGAAACTGATGAAGGACTGGAAAAGTACCTGTTTTTTGGGAGGTTTCTTCTTTTCTTGAAATATTACTGATTTGGCATTTGTTTTTCCACTAAAGCTGGAAAGAATAAAGTCCCTCCAGAGAGATCAGTGCATTCTTATAATATTTGATCTTTAGAGATTACAGTGACTAAACTTCCATAAATATCTTGGCCAGATTAGATTAAATTAGATTAGATTGGAGAAGATTAGATTAATATAAATTAGCAGGCTAATTGGATTAGATTAATATAGGTTAGATTTCTAATTCCAGGAGTTACCAGTGATTACTTTGAGCACTGTTGGAGCTTGTTGCCCATTCTGTTTTACTCTTCCAATTCTCCCTAGTTTTGCCCCTGTGGTGCCACTGACCTATGACAGTAATCAAGGCTACAGCTTTCCTGAAAAGATATAAAATGTTGTAGCCTTTCACAATCCAGTGAGAAAATGTGTTGAGGGGCAGAAATAAGGGTAGGAAGTGTAAAAATGAGGGTGATGGTGTTTCCTTAAGTGTGGTGGGGATTTGTACCTCTCGCATTTTACCCAAAAAGTGACGTTTTAGCTCAAAAATCTAAAAAACAAAACAAAACAAAAAAAAACAACTCACTCCTTTCTGCCTCCCTGGCAGTTCACGGCACCTGGGACGAGTGGTCTCCGTGGAGCCTGTGCTCCTCCACGTGTGGGAGAGGCTACAGGGACCGGACCCGCACCTGCAAACCCCCCCAGTTCGGCGGCAACCCCTGCGAGGGCCCCGAGAAGCAAACCAAGTTCTGCAACATCGCGCTCTGCCCAGGTAAGGACAGTGACAGATTAAAAACCTTCCCCCCCCCACTTGCAGCAGGTCCCCCCTTGGCTCCAAAAATGCCCTCAAAAAGCTCAGCCAGGTACGTGGGGACTCCAAAGGAATATTGCACATCCTGCACCGCCCCGAGGAGGATCCTCTGTAAGGAAAGAGCTCGCTGAAGAAGCAACCCAAAGGTGCTTTCTGGGGTTATTCAGCTCTGAGTTTGCCCTCTGTAATCTCTCCCAGACGACACCTCACACGGGTTGGATCTATTTCCAAGGCCATCTTAAGCTTCTCACCTGTTCTCTCCATTGAGTGGTTTAAACCTATTTTGCCTGTGCTTATTGTTGTGCTGGAATTAATTAATAGTTTTATTTGCTTGTAATATATGGGCATTAATTCGCTGTATGTGCAAGTTTAATTCACTGTATATGGAAGTTTTCTCTGTAGCTGGTCCTGCTTTGGGTGCTGAGATGGACTAAGACTCCTGATTTGGCCTCCCCTGCCAAATTTTAATACTTTTAAACACTTCTTCCCTGCCTCTAGATTTCAATTCCAGATGCCTCCCCCTGAGTTTTGCTTCTGAAACACCAGAAAGAACCTCAAGATGAAATTAGTTTTACTGCCTGGAAATCCCTTCATGCTCCTGTGGCTTCCTTCCTCTGAACCAGACTGGCCCAGGATTTACAACAGAGCAGCACCCCTTAATTTAGCTCTGGTTGTCCTGGTGAACATGAACTGAGCATGAGGGAGCTCCCCAAAATTCCCTCCCTCTCCCAGGGTAATGTCAACTGACATTTTTCCAGTTTAATGAGAATCATTATGAGACATTATTATGACCCCAGAGGAGGAGAGGGATTGTGGGAGTGATGAGAACTTTGTGAAAACATTAGTGAGAAGCCTCCTGGCATTTCCCATCGAGTTTTCGCTCCAAGTAACTATCCTTGGATTTTTTGGCCGCTGCCCAGAAGACTCTACTTGGAATGAGAACATCCCAGACACTAAATCGACTCTGTCATAAAAGAAGACAAATTGAAGAAGTCAGAGCTGGCACTGCTTGGGCAACAAAGCATACCCTGAGTTAACATTGATCCATAATTAATTTAAATACAAATAAATACGTGGAATGGAACAGCGGTGGAAAAGACAAGCAGCCCAAACTGCGAAGGCTTCAGCTCTAATTAATGCCACAAAAGGCAATCAGGGCCTTGGCAGTGCCAAATGAGAGCAGCGTCGGGGGAATCACTGAAGCACAACAATGGGTGTTTGTCACACCAGGCACTCATTACCACCCTGCTCTGAGGGTTTATTACCACAGCTGATGAAAACGCTCTGCTGGCAGGGACAACAAGAGCCTTTGTTCCTCAGGAGCAGTGGGAACCACAGGCTGAGCCCCCCAGGTCCTTCGGGGAGGGAGGAAAGGAGGAAGGCAATGCCTGCCTCTGCACAGCCAGGCTCCAAGGAATGTTTCTGATAGACCCACATAGTAGTGGGAACGGTCTGGGATGTGGCTGGGGTAGAAAACCCTCAGCATCCTGGCCAAGAGGCATCTTCCCGCCAAGTGCAAGAGGCTGGTGTGGCCAGTTGTGTTTCTCCATTGTTTAAAACGTCTCTGAAATTACAGCCTGATTCAATAAAAAGAAAAAATAAAAAAGAAGAAACAAATAAAAGGAAGAAATGAAGAAATAAATACAATTAAGCTAAAAAAAAAAAAGTGTGTGGGGGGGAAATAAATAAAATTACCTGTTCAAGAAGTGTTTGGACAACACCCTCAGGCACGTGGCGGGATTCTTGGGGTGACCAGTGCAGGGTCAGTTGGACTCAAAGATCCTGACGGGTTCCTTTAAACTCATCATATTCTACAGTTCTGTGATTGTATCCCCCACTGAATGACCAAATTATGGGTTTAGCTCTTTTATTTTCCTACCTCCAGATGCTGACACTTGTGGCAGCCAATCACCACTGCTGCAGCAGTGGGGAGACTGTTGGTTAATTCGACCCTTTTTTTTTTTTTTTTGGTAGATGCAACTTTTGTTGGTAAATGCACCTTTTTCCATCAATGAAACTTTTAATGTTATAAATACAATCTCGGTTTTCCAACATAAGGGAGAGTTAATGACAGGCAGACATCGTCATTATTAAGAAGGAATTCTTCCCTGGGTGGGTGGGGAAGGCACAGGCTGCCCAGAGAAGCTGTGGCTGCCCCATCCCTGGAAGTGTCCTAGGCCAGGTTGGATGGAGCTCTGAGCAACCTGGGATAGTGGAAGGTGTCCCTGCCCATGGCAGGGGGTTGGAATTGGATGATCTCTAAAGGTCCCCTCCAACTCAAACCATTTTAAGATTCTACAATTGGTTCATGGAAACTTAACAGTGCTGCCTTCAGTCAGAAAAGCCACGCTAATTTATACCTGCTAGGACCTTCTTTGTGGAGTTTTGGATCATTTCCAGAGAAGAATCACCTGTCAGACACCTCAGCTTGCATTTCCCCTCTTTGGGATTGATAAGTCCTGGCACGATGCCTTGAATTTGTGCACAATGAAAGCGTCAGTCTTGGATTGCTAAAAACCAGCACCTTTTGGAAGTACCTTTCTGCCTGCCTGATTTTTCCCGCCTCCTGAGCCCCTCTGAGTTAACAGTTGTTCATTTGGATGGGTTTTGACGTTTTTTTTACTGAGTTTTTGCAAACAAAAAGCTGCTCAGCTGCGATGGGGATTATCCAGGGCTGATGGAGTCCTTGCAGATTTCACGGGGGACCAGTTTGCATATATTTTACTTGGACAGGCAAACAAAGCCGGAAAAAAAAAAAAAACCAAATGAGCTGCAATGTGCTTTGAGCCGGAATTCAGACTTTTCAGGGATTCAGGTTGTATTTCTGAGTGAGACCTGGCAGCTAATGAGAGCTAAACAGAGCATGATGACCGCTGCTAATGAGCAAAAAGTGCTGCAGGAACAGCAGAGTGGGTGATGGATCTGCCGATCTGGGACCAATTAGGGTGTAACTGCCACACTTGGGAATGCCTCAGCCCTTACCACGTTAATAAGATGTATTCCTGTTTCTCTCCAACCCCGTCCCCATCATAACCTCCCTCCTCTATTAAATTATCAGAGACACTGCTGTGTAGAGACACATCAAACCTGTCAGTGTTAATTCAGCTGTGAGAGAACTACATTGACCACACACACACACACACACACACTCTGCTCCTGGTCTTGTGTTGGAGCACACCTTTGCTCTCACATTTATTTCCTGGCTATCAGCATAGATTCCTGTGGATGACACTGTGATCGAAGTTTTCTGCACGTGTTTTCATAAAGAAGAGAGCACTGTGTTCTTGAGAAGGTTCTTTCCCCGTGGACTCGTCCACTGCTTTGGTGAAAAGTGGGTTCCTTAAAAAAAAAAACAACACTGATTGCCCCAAATGGGAAATGTCCTGGTAATGTAATGATTCCTTCAAAGTGCTCAGTGGGAACACGATCCATGATCCATGCTTTGATGTTATGTCGGGATCAGCAATATTATTACTCTTGACTCTTCATGTTGGAACGTGCAATATCAATAATCTCAACTTTTGTGGTGTTGTGTGGAGTGTGGGACACAAAAATGGGAATGTTGTGGCACTCGCGTCCTGTCGGAGCAAAACATTCCAGCTGGAGGCCGCAGAGGGTCCCGACAAACCACTGTTGGCAGGTCGTCCAAACATTTTTTTGGGGTGACCTTTGCCCTCTCTCGCGCTGACTCTGGTTTGTCCCTCCCCTCCTTGATCCGCTGTAGGCAAAGGCTGGAGTGCCTTGCACGTTTCCTCTTTCCAGAGGGAGCGATTTTCACATTCCGTTTGTTTTCCTTCTTTGGGCCACTCAGTGGACGGCAACTGGAACGAGTGGTCGAGCTGGAGCTCCTGCTCCGCCTCCTGCTCCAACGGGACCCAGCAGAGGACCAGGGAGTGCAACGGGCCCTCCTACGGCGGAGCCGAGTGCCAGGGACACTGGGTGGAGACCAGGGACTGCTTCCTGCGCCAGTGCCCAGGTTGGTCACCAAGCAATTTTCTCTCTTTTTTTTTTCTCTCTTTTGTGAAGTTTTCCTTCGGGCAAGACTTGCACCATTTGCAGCAGTGGCGCAGTAACAGGGAGGTTTGGGCCTCCACGGCAGCAGCCTAAAATCCTCTCCTAAAAGAAACCTCTAAGACTCGGTTTGTGAGTTTTAGAAGCCAGGCATTGCTTGATTCCAATGCCCTGGAAAGATTCCAGCACACCCAGGGTGCCCCCCTGGGGATCAGCTCACCAAAGTGCACACAGAGGTGTCTCCACTACAGCTTCTATGTCAACATTACACTGATGCCTTAAACTCTGTATCATATAAAACTTTAGCATAGCTCTTTTAGTACCTTTTAATACCTACTTTTTTAGCTCTCTAGTACCTTTTAGCACCTTTGTACGAGATTTCCAAAAATGTTTAACATTCCTCGCTGAGAATTCCAATGGACAAAGATTTGAGCAAAGATTCTCCAGCTTATCTGGAGAAAATGTTCTTGGAATAAGACATAACAAGGGGCACACCGCTTGATATAACCAAGTCAAAACTACTCTGAAGCCTTGAAGCCATTCCAAGCAGGACAGAGATGATGAGGAGAAGGACAGGGATGAAGGGGTGGTTGTTCTGTAACCACCAGCTCAAATCTGGGAGGTGTGTCTGAAGGTGGGACAACAGGGAAGGCATTTTTGGGGCTGGGTAATGAGGTAATGCCCAGATATTATGGTATTATAAAAATTGTAAAGGCCTGTGCTGTGGGTGTGTGCAATATATAAAGGCACCACAATTAAGGAGCTGCTTTCTACCATTCTGCAGTCAAAACTGTCCAGAGAATTATTTCTCTGATTTTAGGCACCAACAAAATTACTTTTTTTTCAGTTCCCCACCTTCCTGTTACATATTCAGAACATTTCCCACCACTTATTAACATATATACATATCCTTATAAGGTCTTTGGGGGGGCTTCACTGGGGGTCTTTGGTGGTCTTTTCTGTCTGGAGCCCCCAAAGTGACTGCCTGGTGACCCTCTTGCAAACAATACACCTGGTTTTAGAGTAACTGGGTGTTGCTTGGCTGCTGCCTCAGTTCCCTTCTTTTGTTTCTTTGCTTTGCTTGGTTAGTCCTTTCGAATCACTTGGCTCAGCTACAGGTAGTTTTTGTGGTACATTCTGCTGAAAAATCTATTAGTTCTTGTTACATCTCAAAATTCTGATACCAAAATGCTCCAGGAGACCCCAGAGAGGTGAGTGATTACCCACAGGGAATGTGTCTGTTGTAACCTTGGATATCAGCTTTTCAGGATGAGCTTAAAAATCCCAAATAAAATATCAGTGGGACCCTTCCCTCTCTTCCAGAGTGCTTCAGCTTTCCTCCTCTTTTTGTTTTGTTTCTCTTCTCCCTCTGTTTCAAGGCTCCTGGTTATATTTGAAGCAAACAGGGAAGCATCTCCCATTGTATCTCAACTTTGAACCTTATCTGTGACAAGGTCTGGAACAACAAACCTTTAGTTCATGTCTATCTAAGACTTGTCACTTTACTCATCTATCTTTGAGTTAAAATAATAATAATGACAGCAATAATAGTAATAATAATAAGGATAATTATAATAATAATAAGGGTGATAATAATAATAATAATAATAATAATAATAATAATAATAATAACAATAATTCCTGCTGTCCCTGCTTCTGTTGTTGGTACCTTACATTTAGAATAATCATCTTGTCTTCAGTTTCATGCAGAAGAAGCAATGAGAATAAAAGCAGAGACCAGAGCACATCTAACACCAGAAATATGTGTTTCTGAGACTGGCATCAGCTCTGTGGAGTTTGCTCCTCTTTCCCCCCCCGCCCCAGAAATCTTGAGAGAGGCCATTTTAATGGAAACACTTTGGTCAGCTGGTGTGGAAAATATTCTGAGCTGTAAAGAAGGCTTTGAACAAGTAGAAACCTTCAAGATTGATCAGGAATTAAATTTTATTGGTGTGGCTCTCCTGGCCTGTTTCCTGCCTGTCCCTGAGTGCTCCTATTCTGTTAGACCATGGATTTGAGAAGGGCTGCACTCCTGAGATGGAGAGTCCCTTTCTCTCCTTTCTGAGGGAGCAGGGACAGCCAGAAACAGCTCAGCCTCTTTTATGCACTTCTCATCCCTTGCTCAGGTGACAAAACACAGTTCTTTCCACTTATGAGCATAGAAACCTGTAGCTCTTCATCCTGGTCTACTATTTCCTCAGGAAATCCCTGTCCTCTCTGGTACCATCATCGTCTGAGGTACTTAGCACAGGTGTTGAGCTTTCCTACATGGTCTCCAGAGGGTTTTGGTGCTTAGTTACCTCACTCCTTGTTTGAAATTTATGGAGAATTTCAAGGACAAAAGGGGCTTCACAAGTCATTTTTTGGACAACTTGGTCCCCCTGATTTCAGAGTTATCTCAAAAATAACTCTCAAAGAGTTATTTTCCACTGCACAAAAACATATCACTAAAGAAAGCACCAGAATTCTGTGCTGTCCCTCTTCTTTTGTAGTTTTCTTGTACTTCTTGGAGAAGACAGAGATCCCCCACCCTCCCAAAAGGAGTTCCCAGACCCAAGATGATGCACTAAATCACAATTAAAACCCAAATATTGAGCAGCAGAATAAGGCCTTGTTCTAGTTGTGCCACTGAGTTGTTGTGATGCAGCAAAGGAGAAGGTTTCCCTACCTTGCAGACTTGTTGTGAGGGCTAATTAACATCTTTATGTTGCTTTGATAAATGCCATTGTTAGTGCAAAAGAAGCAGCACTTGGATAAATGTCATTGTTAACATAAAAGAATTCACATTTCCAGTGGATCCATAAAGATGTTGGGAGAAGATACAACTGAATGAGACAGCATCCCAAACCTCTTTCCAAGGCACACGAAACATCAGTGCAATGGAAACAGCTGGAGGGAGGTTTATTTGATGTTTCTTCACGGTTGTTTTGCCCAGGGGCTCTGCTGGTCCCTCTAAATCCCTCAGCCAGACCTTCTCTGGGAAGGCCTGTATTTACACATACATTGTACATCCCAACTGAACTCCAGCTGTGGACTTTGCTTGGCAGGTGTGGTTGAATTCCCTGCCCACCTGGAGAGTGTTCATGAGCACAGCCCCAAATCTGAGCCTGAGGAGAGAGAGAGGGCTGCTTTTCCAGGGAGTGAGGATACTGAGGAGGAACACAAAACCACCGTTTGACTATTAAAGAGCTGATGCAGTAGAAAAGGACACATTTTGATTTAATGTCTGTCGAGAATCAAAGATCCAAGGTGGGAGACCAGCCTTCCCACCAAGCCATGCCCTGCTCACCCTGCGTTCCACTGCTCACCTTGAGACCTCTCCTCCTTGGGTTACATATTATGTTTGGGACTAAATAGGCTGTTTCTCTCCTGTTTTTGTTTTTTTTTTTTTCTGTCTCCAGTGGATGGGAAGTGGCAGGCCTGGGGAGTGTGGGGCAGCTGCACCGCCACGTGTGGGGGTGGAACTCAGCGACGTGACCGTGTGTGCTACGGACCTTTCTTCGGTGGAGAGACTTGCCAGGGTCCCAAGGAGGAGTACAAGCAGTGCAACGACAGAAAGTGTCCTGGTAGGTACCCCAGAACCCCTCGTGGTTTGCCTTGTGGGAGAGGGGAGTTTGGACTGTGGAAAGGGCTTCCATGCCAGAGAGCCGAATGCTACAGGAGTTGGGAGCTGGTAAGAGCCAACACATAACGCAGGCACAAGATACACCAAGGTCTTGACTTAATTGTTGTAGAATCCAGTGCAATCATGTTGATTTAGTGAATACTTGGTCAGTTCACCAGCCCAGCCTTGGTGGTTTTCAGCTTTTCATTGCCGTAAAGTTGCGAGAGGAAAAGAGATGCTGTTTGGTAGCAAAAACTGAAAGCAGGGTCTCGAGTCCATGAATTAGTTGAGCACTGAGGATGCTGCAGTGGTTTCCCACCTCTGGGAAACCTGCACACCTCTGGAAATTTTAAAAAAAGACATCTCTGTCCACATCTGTCTGAGCCTTCCCAATCTCCCCCTCCTCCAGAGTGCAAAAGCTGAATGAAGGGCGAGAGAGGGCAGGGGAAAATACAGGGCTGAATGTGAAAAGCAAGCTGTCCCAATTTAATTGAGACAAGGGTCTTTTGCTGAGGATGGATTAGGAGAAAAAGACCCAAACCTTCTTTTCTAGCAATTATAGATCCGAAATTAAGAGGCTCCGATTGAAGGAAAACAAATTATGGAAAAGGGAAAAAAAATAACAGCCGGACTATGACACAAGAACAAGTGGGAATGTTTCTGTCTGTCTCTCACAGACTGTTCAGAGACCAAAAAAAGGCCTGTGCACCATTTTGACTTTCTTTCTCAATCTGAGTTGAAGCTCCTGGTGAAATTGCTGGTGGGGAATCAATGGCCTGTGTGATGTTGGCAGTCAGATTGCATCGATCCTAACAGGCCGTGAGTTTTGACTGAAAGGGTAATTAATTGTCAGAGCAGCTCAGTGAGAGACAGGAGAGGTTCTCGTGGCAGCATCCTGGCATTCCCAGTGAAGGGGGGTGTCTCCCTACAAGACAGGAGGCAGCAGTTTTGATGCAGATGTTTCTGGGGGCAGATGTGACACGTGGAGGACGAGCTGACCCTCAGACTCCCTCACAGACTGCTGAAGACAAAGAGATGAAAGCCAAAAAACTTCAGCATGGAAGTTCCAGCACGTTTAGCTCGGAGATAACAGAGAGAGAGAGGCTGTGACAGCACAGTCACTCTCTCCAGCTCCACTCTAATAAAAGACATCACCTCTCCTTACAAGCTGTGCCTCTCAATTAGCAGTGGCGTGTGAGAATCTCTTCTAACTCCGCCACAAAGCTCTCCCACACCACAGAAAATCTTAGCACAGGGTTGTCTGGTGGTGTCTGCAGAGTGATGCAGATTTAGTTCAGCTTCAGTGTGTGCCAGCTGGGGCCCTGACAGAACAAGCCCAATCTTTTCTTCTCTTCCTGCAGGGGTTGATGCCTGTGCAGTGCTCAAAAGGAAAAGGCACATCTCAGGGACTGGGCCCTGCTAAAGGTTCACAACCAGAAGGGTCTCACTGCAGCTGTTAATTTGCAAGGGAAGGAAGAGGTGGGGAAACATCAGAGGCTAAAAATAAACCCGCTCGATTTGTTCTCCAGAAAGTACCAAATGCCGGCATGATTTGATTTGAACAGAAGAATTGAACTTAATTGGGTTAGTTATTAAAATCTCCCAGTGCAAATAGGTTACTCTGGTAGAAAGGATTTTGTTGTGAGGCAACATCAAAAAGAAAAAAAAAAAAAAAGGAAGAACGGAGGAAAGGATAAAATGATTCTTTCCTGGCCTGGGAATTGCTCCTGCACTTGCTGGCAAGACACCACCAATCAGTGTATTTTTAAAGAGCATCTCTGATCCACAGCATCCCTCAGCGGTCCCCAGGGACACTGCAGGGGTGAGGAGACCAGCAATGCTTGACAGGTCAGCAGAGAAGAAAGGGGAGGATGGATCTGAACATTCTCCCTCCCTGCTTTTTGATGTGTTCTGCTGTTTTGTAGCCAAGGGTGGCGATAGAAGCGCCAACCCCACGCCCCAAACCCTCCTTTGAAGCAGGGGAGGATCTGTGACCCTGGTCAAAGCACTGCTCCAGAAGAAAGGGTTTGGAACTCAGCTCCCTGCTCTGCCCCAGGCTCTCTGGGTGGCCCTGTGCTGGTCATGGCTGGGGGATTCAATCAACCACCTCTTTCCCACCTGTGTTCTGCCCCATCTACAGAAGTCATGAGCTGTTTGCACAGGGACTGGTCCTGTGTGTGCAGAGCACAGCTGGGGTCCCTCTTACCCTCCAGGGTTTCATTACAACAGTGATTACCCACAGGGGAGCTTTAAAACAGGGGAAGCAGCATCTGTTTCCAAGCAGAGAGTGCAACTTTTTCATTCCCAGTGTCTACTGGGGAGGAATCCATCTCTGATCTGCAGCTGGGGCTGGAGCCACACACTCCTGGAGCCTGGCTGCAGGAGCAGTGATGTTGAGGCAGCTTGTTGGGTCTTGTAGGAGTTCTTCTAAGAAGCAGGACTTGCCAGGCCCATAATTTTAGGTTTGAGCCTCGCCCAAAGCCAGGCTGGGCTCTGGGTAGTCCCAGAGCAGGAGTGGGTTAAGTCCTGACCAGTTGTTGGCACTCACTCAGCTTCCTTTTTATTGGTAATTTTACTTGCACAATGAATAAAAACGTGATCAAAAACTATTAAATCAAGTTTTTTCTCCTCCTCACCCTCAGGAGTGACAAATAGCTTTAACACCATCCTCATGGCTCCCTCAGCTTTGCATGCTGTAAGTAATGAGTTTCTCAGCACAAAGATCTCCCGTGGTGAGTGTTTTTCTCCCAGATCCCACCGGTTCTGGGGCCGACTCAGCTCCACCCACAGGCAGAAGCATCTCAAAACTCCCTTCCCAAGAGCTTTTTCTGTGGTGTCTCAAAGCCCATTTCTGCAGGAGGCTCCTGGACTTCGCAGCAGCGTTTGGGAACGAGCTGCTGATGCAAGTCCAGCTTGTCAGTGGTCAGATCTTCTCCCTGTGTCCTTGCACAGGATGGAAGCAGACAGAGGACCTGAATGAAGACCATCCAGGGGATATGTCCATCTGTCCATCTTTTTTAAATTCACCTACTTGTTCTTTCCTTCATTCTTACTCCGACTGATTTATGCCAAGCCTTGGTTTAGATACACCCAACCCTGAAGGATGGAAGAAGTGGAGTCTGGAGCTGTGGGGTTCCCTCAGAAAAGATGGACATCTGCCCGTTAAAATTAAGAAATAAAACTCCTTAGTAGAGTGTTTTAACATCAGTTTTCTTGCAAAGAGCTGCCACAGGGCAAGGCAGATGAGTGAGTGGACTTTCCCAGGTTGTTCCATGGATATTGGTGAGCTGATCCTCGGAATGGTTGGATGCCCAGTTTTCAGACAGGCAAGGCAAATTGCAGAGGGTTTAAATGGCTTTGCCAGGGCCATGCAGGAGCAGCTGCAGAGCTGGGAGCTCAGCTCCAGACCTTCTGGCTCACACCACGGTGCCCTTCCCTTCAGACCCTGCTCCCATTTCCTCCCTCCGTTGCCTTTTCCAAGCCCTTGTTGAGGAGGGAGCTTTACCGATGGAGTTTTCTCTCTCCTTGCAGAGCCCCATGAAATCTGTGACGAGGAAAGCCTTGGCTCTGTGGTTTGGAAGGAAACTCCAGCTGGGGATGCTGCCGCTGTCCGGTGTCCCCGCAATGCCACTGGTAAGGGCGACTCCGGGATGGGGAGATGGCCCATCCTCAGGATAACCCTCGTCCTTTGTCTCCTGGATGAAGAGAACCTGGTTGTGGGAGGACAGGAGAAGCAGATGGGCTTCCCTCACATCTTCTGGGGCTAAATTAACTCTCTCTGGGTTTCTGTGGCCCTTCGCTGTTTAACAACAACGTCTTGGTTCCTACCAGACGATTTGAGGTGGTTTCCATCCACCTCCTGCCTGGTCCTGGGACAGCTTTGCAATTGAGGGTATCTGTGGTGTATTCTCCCTGGTAACTACAAATATCTTTGCAGAGCAGGTGGGGCTTTGTCAGAGCTCTCTAGAGCTGGTGGTTGTGTTTCTCTCCACTGCCCATAAACAAGATGGTGCTTGAAAGCAGGAAAACCTGAATTTCATGGTCCACTTGTGCTTAGGAAACACAGCACCTGTCTAAACATTTATTCGGGTGCTCAGGTCGAGGGTCTGATTGTGGGGATGTGAAGTGATGGGATCTGGACATCCAGGTGTTATCTCTGGTGACCATGACTTTGTGTTCACTGAGGACTGGAAAGCAGGGCAGAGAAGGCTCCAGGAGACACACTGAGACTTGTCCTCAGCTGGATGTTCCTCCCTCCCAGGGAGGAACAGAAATATGGGCTGCAGTGTTAATAATGAATTTAAGTGAATAAATAATGAATTAATTATGAATTTAAAGGTTTTATTTTGTTTGAGGGAGGTGGTTGGATACAGACCAGCCCTGCGACTCTGAATTAGCTTGGGACAATCGTGTTGTTCCAAATTCCGTCCTAGAAGGGCTATATCTGTGGAAAGGTCACTGAATCCTTTAGCAGACCCAGCAAACCTGTTCCTCAGAGACTCTCCAAATTGCACCCTGATGGCTTGGGCAAGGAGATCCCCTTCCCTTCTTCCTCTCTGATAAGTCTGCTTTTTTTTTTTTTTTTCCTTCACAAAGGCATGTGATTATCACTGCAGACCCCCCCTGCAGACTGGAGCTGAGGGAGGGCCTGGGGGAGGACTGAAAGCAGCTCTCAGAGTGTTTCAGCTGCCGCAGGGATGGTGTTTATTCTCCTCCAGACCGTGTGGGCAGCACAAGCCACTCTGCCTGGTTTAGTTGCAAGTACCAGAACAAGCCACCTGGGGAGGCTCGTGGGGCTTCCCAAGCCATAGAAGAATGTTGTCCTCCAGGCCAGGATTTTAGAAAAAAAACAAAACCTTCCTTTCACCTTGACTAGCCATGTCCAGCTTGTTCATTTTTGTTTTCATGCCCAGTTCCTTCTGCTGCCCTGCAATAATAAAACGCAAGAGGAGGAAAAGTAATAAAAATAATCTCTCCTACATGCTTGCATGGGTTGTTCAGGCCCCTGCAGGTGACTCTGCTGTCCTTTGGACTGGTAGCTATGCCTGAATGGATGCACTGACCAGTTCTGGGTGACCTCCATGGAATTGTTAAGGTTGGAAAAGAGCTCTAAAATCACCAAGTCCAACCATTAACCCAGCAGTGCCAGGCCCACCACTAAACCACATCCCCAACTGCCACATCTACATGTTTTTTGAACATCTCCTGGGACAGTGATCCCACCACTTCTCTGGGCAGCCTGTTCCAATGCTTGACAACCCTTTCCATGAAGAAATTTTCCCTCATACCCCATCTAAACCTGCCCTGGTGCAACTTGAAGCTGCGTCCTCTTGTCCTATTGCTTCCCACCTGGGAGAAAAGACCAGGCCCCCTTCCCCCCCCCCCCCCCCCCCCCGCATTCTTGGCTTTTCATCCTGTTTTCCTCACTCCCATATTTGCTTCTTTCGTTTTCCAGGGCTCATCCTTCGAAGGTGCATTTTAGATGAGGAAGGCATCGCTTACTGGGAGCCCCCAACGTACATCAAGTGTGTTTCTATTGATTACAGGAACATACAGATGATGGTAAGGCAGAACAAGTCCTCACTCAGTAGATCTGGGATCTTCCTAAATGTTTGTTACGTGGCTATAGTTACAGAAAAAAGAAGGAAAGAGACATTTCCATGTGAAAAGGAGGTGCCGGCTCTGCCTTGATTTTTTCTTATCTTGTGATGCACAGACACTCCAAGGACAAAGGATGGTTCCTTTCAGGATGTTTTAATACACATCTTGGCAGATCCAGGTTCTACCAGGTCCTTCATATCACATTATCATTAAGTATCACTGTGACTGTATCACTATTTTATTTACAAACAAGCATCTCACTTTTTGTTAATCTTAAATTCATTGCCGTGATGAATTTCTGCTGGGCTCCTGTGGTTTGCCTTTAGGAGAATTGCCCTCCCCTGTTCAGGGCAAGCCAAAGTCTGTCCTAAAATAATTCCAAATTGGTTACAGGAAAAGAGGGTTTGGGAGGAAAAATGTAGTCAGCTGGCTTGGGCTATGAGCAGAAGAAACTCTGTTGTAGGACAATCTCTTCTGAACCTCTACACAACCTTTCCTTCATGGGAAAACAAAAAAATTCAGTTTCCTACCATTTTAGAACCACTTAGAATACACTTCGGAGTCCATCGCTCTTTCTAATCATTTTAAGAAAACCAGAGGCTCTCAGGCTAGCAGAGATTGTCAGATTGATCTCATCTGCACCCTGAACTAGAAGGAAGGTCAAAAACCTTCCCCCAGAGCTCATTAACTTGACTCTGGCTGTCCCTAAAGTGTTTGTGTCACGTTTCTCCTGTGTCTATCAGACCAGGGAACATCTTGCCAAGGCTCAGCGTGGGCTGCTGGGAGATGGGCTGTCAGATGTGCTCCAGAACCTGGTGGAAATCTCCCAGGACGGGACCAGCTACAGCGGGGACTTGCTGTCCACCATGGACGTACTCAGGAACGTGACAGAGATCTTCCGCAGGGCTTATCACAGCCCGACCTCTGGGGATGTCCAGGTGAGCTGAGAAGCCACATCCTGGAGGCCAAGGCCTGGTTGGAGATGTGTTTGCATGCCCAGGGCTCCAGGTTTGATCACCTCCTTTTTTGCAGCCGATACAGGGCTGATGAAAAGCCACAGTGTTTTTTTTTTTTTTTCTCCGAGTGTCTTCCTGTATGAACAAACTCTCCCTTCGAGGTTGTTGAAAGGTTTAGAAACTGAGAACTTGAAAGCCAAAGTCACTCTGAGCTGTTTCAACCTGACAGCACTTTACTGTGGAGTCTAATTGGTATAAGAACATCATTTGGAAGGGATTTCAGTCTTAATGACTGGAGGTAAAATGATCCTGTAGCATCGGGTACATGAATGTTGATGCAGGGGAAAATGTCCTCAAGCCTTCTCATCCCTGGCTTTTACTTTCAGCAGCTGCTCACAGAGCAGTTACAAGATATCCCCTTGGGATGGGTCATGAACCCATGGCTTGAAACATTAAACTGATCCTACAGGATCTGCAAAGAGTGGTAAAAACTAGAGAAAAAAAAAATCAATAGTCTTAAATTTCCTTCCTTCTCATAGAGTGCTGCAAAGGCCCTGCCATGCAGAGCACCCTCTGGATCAATCTCTGCTTCTCTTGCCTGGTAGCAGGTCAAAGAGGACCATAAGGGATATATTGGAAATGACAGAAGCAGTGGAAAATAGGATAGAAAAGAATTTGTGTGAGGGAAGATCATCTTTTTCTAATCAGTCCCTGACAGACATGGACCAGTAATAAATACAAGACATATTCCCAAACCAACCCTTTAGGAAATATAGCAGTCAAAGTGAAGGCCTTGGGGGAAAAAAAGCCCTGTTGGCCATTAACTTCCTTGGGACCTGTGGAATGCTGTGGGACCCTTTGGGAATGGGACCATGAGAACACCCTTGGGGCATCGCTGGTTCTCAGATGTTCCTCCCACACCACGGGGTCCTTCCCAGCCTGGGCTGTGTTTGACTGACCACCTCTTTTGTCCTCTTTTGTCTCCCCTCTCCAGAACTTTGTCCAGATCCTCAGCAACCTTTTGTCAGAGGAAAACCGGGAGAAATGGGAGGAAGCTCAGCTGGTATGAACCTTCAGCACCTTCCCTGAGAGGGAACTTGCTTTCAGCACAGGGTTAAGCCATGAGGAGAGGAATTTCCAAGTGTCTACATGGTCTCCTAGCTCCTTCTTGCCCAGAATTTTTGAATATTAGGAAAAGGTTCTTCCCCCAGAGGGTGGTTGGGCACTAGAACAGGCTCTCCAGGGAAGCTGTCACAGCACTGAGCCTGACAGAGCTCAGGGAGTGTTTGGACAATGCTCTCAGACACATGGGGTGATTCTTGGGGTGTCCTGTGCAGGAGTTGGACTCAATGATCCTTGTGTGTCTCTTCCAACTCAGGGCACTCAATGATTCCATGATTCTAGGACGAGTTGTGTGCCACATGTATCTGTTTCAGCCACAGACCACAAAATATCCTCATCCAGCAATGCTTTTCTCCTTGGGTAAAACCTTATGATGAAAGAGCCAGGTCAGCTTCAGAGTCTCTGCATGGAGAACAGTGGTGGATACCAAATTTTGGATAGTCCTCAGAGGTTGAGTTGGAGCTGATAACCCTGCTGGCTTGCTCTGATTCCACTCTTTCCTCTTGCCAAAGTGAAGAAGTGGGATGACATGGGTTTGAGTTCCTGGCTAAAAAAGTTGCAGGACAGGCAGGATTTTCAGAGCTGGGGTCTTCCCAGCATGAGCTGGGCATTGTTTCAGTTTTGTTTTGTTTTATTTCTCCCCTCTGAAGGTTGGGGATCCTGCTGAATTCCCAACCCCCCATGCCTGGAAGTGTTCAAGGCTAGGCTGGATGGGGCTCTGAGCAAATATGGTCTAGTGGAAAGTGTCCCTGCCCATGGCAGAGGTTTGGAGCTAAATGATCTCTAAAATTCCTTCCAACCCAAGCCATCTATGATTCCATAAACAATTCTGCAGCTAAACTCTCACGTGTTAGGGGATGGGTTTTGTAGCTGTGTTTTCTTTGGCTTTCACCTCTTCTGCCCCAGTTGAACTCTCTGTTGTGGGCTTGTCTCAGACCTATTCCTCGTCCCTTTGCCATTCTTTTGACAAGCCCTTGGGCTGGCTCAGTGCTGTCATCTCACTGCAGCTTTTGGGCACCACATCAGAGTGAAAAAGCTCTGCCTCAGACCAGCAGCTCTGCTGGAAGGTTCCACGGCAGCTCATTCCTGCCGTGCCCATTCCTCAGTATCGCACCTTGGAATACAAACACTCAACTTGCTCGACTCCCAAACGACCTCAGCTGGCAGAATAACCTGGACAAGGAATATAACTTAGCCCTTGTGAGAGGCCAGTCCTGTGGAAGGTGCTTGGAGAGGTGGCTCAGAACGTGGCAACTCACTTTTAGCCACAGGTTGCTGCTGAAAAATTCCAAACAATTGAGTCAAAATCAGGCCCAGAGTCCAGTTATATTCACTCCAAACAGGGAAGGCCTCTGGGGAAACTTTCAACAGCAAGTGCTGGCACACTTGTTGGCAGTCCAGAATGGAAGACAAGGACCTGAATATATTTCCTTCATGCAGCAGGAACTCTGTCAGCAGCTGAGCTGCCTTCTCTTCTCCCTGATATGTTGTGTTTTCCCATTGCATTTGAATGAGAATGATCTGTCTCCAGGTGGGATAAAGAACCATCTCAACGTGCTCCTGGGCACACTGGCTCCAAGTGTCCCTGCCTGAGCAAATGTGTTGGACCAGGCGACCTCTGAGGTCCCTTCCAAACTAAACTCTACTGAGGTTCTGTGGTTCTGTGACCAAACCCTTGGTTCCAAGCCTTCAGGTGTGTGTACATATTTCAGCAGAGAGCAGAGGAGACTGTCAGGTTGTCATGACAACAGGGAAACCCTGTTGATGCCCTCAAAACCAGCTGCAGCAACTCTGTGTGGCAGTTCCTTCCCACTGGCTGTCCCTGTGCAATCTGCTCTTTGCAGCCCAGCCTGCTGCCAACACCACCAGAACCTACATGTGGATTGGGAATATCATGGGGAGGAGGTTTGTTTAATGGGAATTGAGAGCCCAGCACTTTAGAACAGAGAAATCTTTGTGGACAGGATGTCAGCAGTTTTCCACAGTCCCTTGTTTTTCCCTTCAAAGCTGCTGGATCAAAATCACTCCCTGCATTTCCTAGGATCAACCCATTCTTTTAAAACAAAGTCTTTGCCTCCCAGTTTGATCATTAAAAAACAAACCTAACTTCATCGTTTCCACATCCCAAAACCCCCTGTGCCTTCCACTCCCCCAGGCAGAGATGTTGTTCAAGGTAAATATAAACCAAAACAACCCATAGAAGTACTCACAGAAGGGATACTGTGCTTTTTGAGGAGATTGTGTTCACCATTATATGATAAAAACCCAAAATGCAATGGCCGGTGTAGCCTGGATTTAGTTTGACTTTGTGATTTCAATCTGCAGTGGAATATAAAATATGCAGTCAAAAATAGCTTCCTCACTTACTTCTCCTCCTTGTGTGCACACCTGCTGTACTGGCAGGACTTCTTGATCTCGTCCTGATGCAAATTTTAGTCTTACCAAGATTCCTTTGGCTCAAGACCCACAAGGCCACCCTCGTGCTCCTCGTCCACACGCTCGAAGGCTCAGCCTTCCTCCTCCTCCGTCCCATCCTGCTCGTCCCCAGCCGTCCCTTCAGCTCTGCTCAGCCACCTCAGGAAGGTCTGGACCACAGGTAGGAACTGAAAATGCTGTGAAAGGGGTGGAAGAGGAAAAGAAGGAGCTGAATTCTTCAGCCTCTCGTGGTATTTGCTAAGCTCCTGTCGGCAAATGTGAGGAGGAGACAGCACAGCTTGTTTTCAAGTGGATTATCTTTTATGGAATCTGTCACTGGGAAACGAGTTATTGTTGAACAGCCTTCTGTGAGCCTGGTAAAATACAGGTGAAGAAGAGTTATTACCACTATCTTTATCAATGGGAAAACACCAGGGAAGAAAGAACAGACAGCAAAGATCCAAGACAGGTCCTGGACCACAAATTTGGTTATTTGGAGAGTGAGATCCTGCCAGCAAAACAGGAAAGGAGAAAATCAGCCAGAAAGGAGAAAATCAGTCCAGAAAACGCTTTTCTGGATAGGATTATGTGGTCTAGTGCCTGGGATTCAACATTAAACTGTGGATGTCCTTTGGTGTGGCTGCTCTTTGTGAAATGACAGCAAGATTAACTACCCGGTGGAGGTAATGCTTTGTGGGCTCCATGTCAGTAGAGAACACACACATTTTATATATATATTTATATATATACACCATTAAAAGTAGAGCAAATACATTTCTCAGGCCCAGTATCACAATACCTGAGTGTCAGGGAAGTCTCAGGCTTAGGAAAGGCTCTTGGAATTTGACAAAGGGCAAAGCTTCAGTACCTCAACACCAACACATCTTCACTCTCTGGATGTGCAATTCCAAATGCCTCTGGCTTTGGGCCAAATACTCCAGTCAGTGGGCTTGGAAATAAAGTAGATGATTTTTAAGGTACCCTCCAACTCAAACTATTCCATGATTCTTTGATTCTCTGATTCTGTGGAAGTAAATACGTAGGTTGTCTTCTGCTCCAGACAATCTCAGATACTTCTGTTTGCTTTAAAACATCGCCCTCCAACCCAAGTTTTACCAATCTGAATGCCACATTATTATTTCTTGCCCCTATTTCTAGGCCTCCTTTTAGGATTTCTCACTCCCCATTCCTCCCAGCTCCATGACACTCCCATTATATCCAGCATATGCTTCCAGTTCACGTGTGAGGGCTGGAATCTTTGCCCACAGAGAAACTCCTGCTGTGCTCATTAGTGTCTGATCTACTAAATATTGTCCCTCTCTCTTTGCAGATAGGGCCAAATGCCAAGGAGCTGTTCAGGCTCGTGGAGGATTTCATTGATGTCATTGGCTTCCGCATGAAGGATTTCCGGGATTCCTACCAAGTGACGGACAATCTGGGTGAGTGGATTTGCACTCCCCACCTCGGATAGAGAGCCCATGGAGCCCTTAATTACTGTGCAACATGTGTAAGCTGGGCTGTGGGGAGGGAAAGAGGGGAGGCAGCAGGTGGTGCAGCACTGAAAGGTCCTGGGAAACACAGGGAAGGTCTTAAATATGAGGTGGGCTTTTCTCCAAATAATTTAGGATTTCACCCTGGACAAGAGATGTCCGTGGAGAGATATCCAAGAGGTATCTATAGAGCCATGAATGGAGAACAGGCAAACTGGGCAGAATGAGTCTCTTCCTTTTATTTTTTGAACACCAGAGCTGCACAGCAGCCAGTGGAGTGATGAGGCAGCAAGCAAACAGCAGGCAGCGTGTGATTTATCCTGTGTGCACAACCCCAGCGTGCAACTTGTTGCCAGAGGATGCTGCAGAAGCCAGAAAGTGCAGATGGGTTCATGATGGGATTAGGAAAGTGCACAAAAGAGAGGCCCATTGGTGGCTGTTAAAGTTGATGATCTGGATACAGCCACTGGCTGAGGAAGTCCTGCTGATTGCTGGGAGGACAGACCAAGAGATGTCTTGCTCTGTTCTTTCTCACACTTCTTCTTCTTATAATCTGCTGTTGGCCACTCCTGGAGACAAGATGCTGGAGCAGTCTGGCCCCTCTTCTGCCAGGTTTAGTGCAGGCAGGGCCTTTCCAATGAAGCCCTAACAGGGCCACCTCCTTTCATGCCTAAACACCACCTGAGGAGAGCATCTCTCCTACAACTCTCAAGATACAGCCTCTCTACTATCTGATTTCCCAAAATTGCTTCCAATATTTGGGGTTTTTTTCAGCACATGTGAGTTTATTGAAGCTGGTTTGTTGACTGGTTTTACCTCTTGCTCCTCTCTAGTCCTCGGCATCCACAAACTGCCTGCGAACGCAGCGACCGACATCACCTTCCCCATGAAAGGCTGGAGAGGCATGGTGGACTGGGCCAAGAACTCAGAGGACAAGGTCACTGTCTCCAAGAGCATCCTGTCTTCGGGGCTCTCAGGTAGGCAGCACAGCCAGGGCACTCCAAGAGAAAATTCCTTCTTCGTTTTCCAAGCGGTTCTTTTCATTCTTCAGATCCTCCTTCCAGCTCAGCTGGATTTGGTGACAAATGCCTGGACACCCAGAGCATTGATGGGTGGAGGCTGGAGACTGGGATTTGTTGCTACCAGAAAACCTTTGGACTCCTGTTGTCACACCAGGACCTCTTGTCTTGGCTTTCCCTACTGGGAATGGAATCAACCGTCATTTCTACTTGGGAAATCTGAGGTCAGGAGCAGTTGAGTGACAGCCCTGAAGGTAAACAGTGAGTCACTGTCAGAGCAAGGATCATGTGAAGCTCTCCTTTGGTTTTGCTGTGCCTTGGAGACACCCCGATCTCCCTGGGAGAAGTTGGGGCGTGTTGGAAGGGTTATCACAGCTTGTGTGTTGTGGCACCTTCACCTTTGGAAAGCTTTGGACAAACTGCTGACACCAGACACCTCCTGCTCTGAGGCTGAGGGCTGTCCTAAAAGTACCCAGCTCCTCCTGGTGTTGTTTTCCAGGTTTCTATTAGCAGCATCCTCACACAGAGCTGCTCTGGGGCCCCCAAGCTGCAGCGACTGTGCAAACAAAAGGTGACATCCACCCTGAAGAAACAAATTCCCATCAGTGCTCACCTCTCCATGGTTTCCTGAGTACCACCCAGGGCTCTTCTGCCTCTGTTTTGTTCAGTATCTTGTGCTGGTGATTTATTTTTCGAGGGTTTCTTTAGTGATTAGAGTGGAGATGCACTTCTTTTAGCTTTGATCCTCACTTCCCTTTGCCTCTAGGGAGTAGGAGTAACTATCCTGAGCTAAGGGATGGAGACAGGCAGCTTCATGAGACCAGAACCAAACTCCCTCACTACTGGGCACTGATTTTGGTGGGTCAACACTGATTTGTGCACTTGGGTGAAATAACTGCCCTGCAAGCCTGTCTGTCAGTCTCTCCCAGCTCTGTGTTCACCAGCTGTCCCCAGTGGGCCCAGTTTGGTGATGTGAAAGAAGGACATGCAGAGTTTTGCCTGCCCTGCACTGATGGAGCAAACTCAACCTCAGTACAAGGCATGGGAGGAGCCCCAGCTCAGGGCCCTTCCCCAGGCTTCCTCAGCATTGCTTTTCACTCGTCCACTTGCTTTTTTCCCTTTAAAAAATCCATCTGCAGGGCTGCCTCTGCTGCTTGGGCTTTATCAGGGGAGCTCTTGCTTTTTGCAGCTGGGCCCAGCGAGGCAGCAGAGGAGGAGGAAAAGGGAAAGGAGGAGGAGGTCAAGTGATGTGCCCAGAGGTCACACAGATGATTCAGAGGCTCATCTGGGACCGTGGTCCCCAGGCAGCACATGAGTTTTGGGGTCAGACGGGGCGCAGTGGGACAACTCCCCTTCTCGCTGCCCTTGTCGGCCCGAGCGCGGCTCTTCCCTCTGAAGGCTTGATGACTCTGGACGGGTCCAAATGCCTCCAGGTGGCTGCAGGAGGCCTTCCCACCCTGCAGAGCCGCCTGCTGGGGTGCTGTCAGAGGGATTAGTGGGGTTTCTGAATGGGGGCAAGCACCGGGCTGGCCGTCTGGGATGAGTGAACCAGGTGGATGCCGGGTCACCCCGAAAGGCGCCGGGCCCTCTCTGGGGACCGATGGAGACCCGGTGTGGTGACAGCAGGCACTGCAATCCCACCACAGCCACTCTGGCATTGTCCATGCCCCGACAGAGTCCCGATCCTGCAGCTGGGGGGGGTCCCATGGGGACAGCTGTCACCCCGATTGTCTCAGTGCCATTGTCTTCTTCCCTTCCCCGCGGTGTCCTGCAGTGTCAGACGACTCCTCCGTCTTCGTGGTGGGGACTGTGCTGTATCGGAACGTGGGCAACATCCTCTCCCTCCAGAGGTAAGAGGGGCTGCCTGGCGAGGGTGGGAGGGCTTTCCTGCTGATCCCTCTGGCTGCAGAGCCCTGGTTTTCCAGGGGAAAAGTGAAGGTCACTGGGGGCAACGAGACAGTGAGAATATTTTGCCTCCCCCCACGGGCTGATGCCTTGCAGGCACCACGTGCTGGAAGAGCCCGGGAGGTTTTCCTCATCCCCACCCGTGTGCACCCAGGATAGGAGGGGAGGCACAGAGCTGCTGCCTCATCCCTGCCTGCCACCCTTTGGCCTCCGGGCACGGATTCTCACACGAGGGATTTTGGAGGGGGGTGGACAGACGGGGGGGAGATGGATGCTCAGCTGCCTCAAGAGCTCCCGGAGAGCTGCCAAACCCGGCTGAGCCCTCGAGAGCATCGCGGCAGAGACAGGCTCGGGAGGAGAGCAGCAGCAGCAGCAGCACGCCTGGCTGCACATGTCTACCCTGTTCCCGGCCTCTGCAAACTGCCTCGGGCACCGAAGCTTTTGTGCTCAGCGCTCCCCTTCCTTCCCTTCCATCCTCTCCCTTTTTTTTCTCGCTCCCTCTCTCTTTTTTTTTTTTTTTTTTAATTTTTTTTTTTCCCCGAGACCGGTACTGAGGCAGTAAATTAAGCATCCTAAGGCACCTTCTAAATCTGTTCTGCACTGATTAGCGTGAGCCCATTTACCATAAACACCAGGGCATCTCTCCTCGCCGATAATCATTTAAATACCTCCAGATTTAGCGCTGGCAATGGCAAAAGAGCTCCAAGTGAGTGCAGGGAGGAATTAGCAAGTCAGCCAACTGTATTCTGTAATATCTTCCATTACAGCAGTGGGAATTAGATCAGAAGGGCAATAAACATCATTGGCTCAAATGATCCAGCAGTATTTCAGCTTTCTCTGGCCAAGCAGGGAATGAGCTCTGATAACCAGCAGCTGCAGCAGCCACAGCCTCCGAGCAGCATTCCCACAGGAGAGCTGATTTAAGATGTTCCTTAATTAAAGGACAGTCCCTCTTTAAAAAAAAAAAAAAAAAAAAAAAATCAAGAGTCTTGAATCACCTGTGGAGAGTCAAAGAAAAAAAAAAGAAAAGAAGAGAAATAAAAGCAGCAGCAGTAAAGTACCTCTTACTTCACTGCTGTGCAAATGGACAGAGCATTGAAAAGGAGAATGTCAGAATGTCATTAAATAGCCATGTAGCTACCTACGGGTAAAAAATGATTCTGACCACAGAGGAGAGCAGCTATTCCTGGGTACACATAAGCAACATGGACCCAGATCCCGGGTTTGCAGAGTGATTTTTCCTCAAAGGAAAAAAAGAAAAAAAAAAAAAGGAGATTTAACTCAGTGAACAGCACCAGCTGAGCTGTTCCTAATTGTCCCAATTTACCTCCCCCAGGCAGCAGCTCCTTCTCTGACTCACACATTACTCTGTCCCCTCGGATCCAGAGAGCCCCGTGGATCTTGGCAGCTGTGACAGTGGAGATGGGATGCACACAAAACCTGACTTTTCAAGGCAGGGAGGTGAGCAGAGCTCAGTCCCGGCTGGACAGTGCTGGACAGAGGACACGGCAGAACCACCAGCCTGGCACCTCCCAGCCCCGTGTGCCCGACAGGCTGTTTAGAGATGTTTGCACACTCTTTACAGCCGCTCAGGAGCCCTCTGAGCTCTTGTTCCAGCCCCATCTCCATGTGTTTTGTTTTCCTCCCAGAAGCTGGGCTGCAACTGTGCTTTTAGGAATAACGACTCATCTCCCTCCTGAAAGATCCCCCGTGATGCTGAGTCCTTCTCCTCCCCCGGAAAGCTGCTCAGATGCTTAATTACCTTCTCTGCTGGGAGCCTGGCTCTCATTTTAAGGCTGAATTTGTCTGACTTTCACTTCCAGGCACTGGGCCTGGTGACTGAGAAGTTCCTCACTCCTCAGATATTCTTTTGAACAGGAAACTCTTGTGTGTTTTTCCAGCACGTGGATCAATTTTCTGTCCCTGCTTTGGTCTCTCTGAGTTGTTTCTTCATCTGAAAGTGGAATTGAACCAGACAGTACAGTGGAATCCTGACAAGAGGGGGTTCACAGAGCAGATCTCTGCTTCGTCTCAGTGGAAGGGACCTAAAAGACCATCTCATTTCAACTGCTGTACCATGGGCAGGGACTCATTCCACTAGCCCAGGTTGCTCAGAGCCCCATCTGGCCTGGCCTGGAACAATTCCAGGGATGGGGCAGCCACAGCTTCTCTGGGCAACCCATGCCAGGGCCTCACCATCCCCACAGGGAAGAATTTCTTCCTTACAGCTAATCTAAATCTCTCTTCTTTTAGTTTAAGACCGTTCCTCCTTGTCCCATCACTATCTGCCCACGCAAAAAGTCATTCTGCAACTTTTCATAAGCCCCCTTCAACTCCTGGTTGAGCTGTGACCACCTGGCCATTAACCAATCTCCACCACACCAGTGACCTCTGTGTTCCTACAGCTTCCCACGCTGAAAAATCAGATGTTCTTTCTGCTTTTGCTTCACTGCATCGATTCTCACCCGGTCCTCGGCCTTCAAAAGGGTGTTTTGGTGTCATCTGTGTTGCTCATGCAAATACTCAGCAGCACTGAAGCAAGAGCTGACCCTCACAGACACAGCTACTAATGAAGACATGCACTGGTGGTTACCTTCCAGCAGATCCTGGTTTTAGCTTCTTACAGCTGCTGCTCCCATTGACTTGCTCTTTTACTTTTCATCTGTAGGCTGATAGTTGTGCTTTATCACTTTTTTTTTTTTTTTTTAAGGAAAATATATTATTATTTTTCTTCTTTACCCAGTGCTATTGTTCCCTCTAGTGTTGTTGGAATGGTGGCTTTCTGAGCATCCACGTGCACATCCATGGATAATTCCAAGTGGGGTTTTTTTAAGCCTTTTTTTAAACCTTCTTTTAAACCTTCTTTTTATTGTTACTGCTTTTGAGCAAGTGTGAATCTTTCCCACCTAACTCCTTTGTAAAAAGAAATATAAGAGCCAGAAAGAAAAGTGTATGATTTTATTAGCAGCTGTCAGTTTGGTGGAGATTTGGATAGGGAAAATGTTCCCTTGCCCATGGGTGCCACAAGGGTTGGGAGCAGCCTGATGCTCTGCCAGCACCAATTCCTTCATGGCAGAGTTTTCAACTGCTGATTGTGAGGACCTTTTGCTTATTTAAACACAAATAATCTGCAGAAGCAGCAGGAAAAACTGTGTATTTACATTTTCAGTGTCCAGGGAAGTGCCTGCAAAGAGTTTGGTTTTCCAGGAAGCAGAAACACAGGCATGGGAGATACCTCTTACTGCTTCTTCCAACAACTAAACCTTCTCAGGCTGCCAGATTTAATACAACATTTGCCTGGGCACAGACATTTAGACATTTACTTGAAAGGTTTGGCCTTTTTCCATCTGCTTGGGATCCTCAAGGAATACGGATATGCATCAGTATCTCCAGCTAGGATCATGGAATCAGGGAATGGGCTGGCTTGGAAGGACCTTAAAACTTATCTCATTTCAACCCCCCTGCCATGGGCAGGGACACCTTCCACTAGCCCAGGTTGCTCAGAGCTCCATCCAACCTGGCCTTGGACAATTCCAGGGATGTGGTGCCCCATGGATACGCTGCAAAGGCAACCAAGCCAACCTTTGAGAGGGAAAAGAGTGGCTTTGTTTTGAAAGCACATGAGATAACAGAATATCTTGAGTTGGAAGGGACCCACAGGGATGACTGTAGTCCAAATGAGCTCTGTTTCCTCATGTGAGGGATAGAAAATGGGTCCAGGACTATTATATTACTGGGATATATACAGCCTGTAATTCCAACAGATTTAGGGAGTCAGTGAGGTTCATAAAGTGACAGATTCTTGGAGGAATAGATGTCGAGGGGCTGTGAGGGAGCTCCAAGGGCTGAGAAGGGGCTCCATCAGCAGCAAGTGTCTTTCCATGGCATTTTGAAGTAATGGGGTCAACTCCTTCTGCACCCTGTACACCAAACCTTGTACCACCAGTGATGGATGTGCTGGGCTTCCCTGCTCCGCAAAAAATCCTCTTTAAAACATCCCTTTCCCCTCTTCTCCCCAGGAACAGCACTGTTCTGAACTCCAAGGTCATCTCGGTGACTGTGAAGCCATTTCCTCGCTCCCTCCTCACCCCTTTGGAAATCGAATTCTCCCACCTGTACAACGTAAGTGTTTCCCGGGACTGCTCCATCCCACAGCTGGGTTTGCTTCTGCAGAGCAGGAATGTGTTGGTGCCAGGAAGGGGATGGGTTTTTCTGGGCCCCTTCAACCTCCCTAAACACTGCTGAGGTTCCTCCACTGCCACCCTCTCACTGGTGCCCTGCTGTTGGTCACTGCCAGGGATGATTACAGGGATCAGCCTTCCAAACCTCCCCTGCTCTGTGCTCTTTGCTCAGGCACTGCCACAGGGCAGCAGGAGGGTGACAGCACAGCTGGCAGAGGGAAGATGGGCATGCTGGGTCCCAAGTTCACGCCATTTCATCGTGGGAGATCATGGGAGGATAATTTTGCGCTCCTTATAAAAAAAAACCAGGATGCAACAACGATCCCCTTTGAGGAGGGAAAGGAGGGGGAAGGTTTTTTCCATTAATACTGGAGACAGGAATGTCACTGTTGTGCTCAGTGCTTCCAAAGGCAGCCTAAAATCCCCTCCAGGCTCCTCTGCTCAACCCTAGGCGTGTGTTTGGGATGGACAGTTACACACCCCACGGCCTGTTCCTGCTGTGGGTTTTAGAGGCCCTCCTGAGGCTCTACAACATGGAAATTAGATCAGTCGTGCCTTTGCTTTGGACTCTTCCTGGAAGGGCTTTCCAAAGGGGTCTAAGACAGCTGGAGTCAGTGGTAAAACCCCTTCCAGGGGGCTTCAGACACACCTGAGCCACTCCTGAGGGGCCGTGGTTCTTCCCAGCGCCGTGTCCCACAAAAGCACAGGCTGTATTTGATCCACTTTCCAGAAGGGAGCAGCAAAAGGATTGTGTGTGAGGGGAGGAATAAGGAAGAACATCAGTAGGGTGAGTCAGGGAAGATGCAGAGTCGAGTCCCCCCGCAGGGGTGGTGATGTGGAACAAACTGAGGCACGTTTTAGCCTCTCTTTTCAAGCCCAGGGTGAAAGAATCCGTTCAGAGGACTGAGATCCACGACTGCCCATCTGGTGCATCTCAGACACACCAAGCTTAGGGTAGTGGAAGTTTGTCCTACAGTGGAATACACCCCACATATTTCATTCTCATCACTTCACGTACCCCACAGGCAGCATAACACTGATGTGTTTCTTTTTTCCCCCCCTCTCTTGTCTCCTGGCAGGGAACCACCAACCAGACCTGCATCCTGTGGGATGAAAATGATGGGTGAGTCCTGTGGGCTTCTCTTTGTTCTCGTGGGTCTGCTTGATTTTTAGGTGAGGTCACCACAATTTTAGCAGTGACATGTCAGTCTGTCTCAGTCCTTGCTCTCTCCAGTCCGTTTTCTCTTTGCCCTGGCGGGGAGTGTTTCTTCCTTCACTTCTTACTGGCTTCTCTTTTGGTGCCAGTTGAGCTGGGTCTTGTATTTAAAGCTCTGCAATCAGGTGTTTTCAGAACAGTTCGTGAAGGGCTCTGTACCAGGGGAGCCCTCCAGGGTCCAAGCAGAGGTGTTCATGTTCTGCTCACAGGGAGGAGTGTTTCCAGTTCATTTGATGCTTTGGACCTCTGTCTACATTTTGCAGGAGTGGCCTCTTATTTTAACTCTTCCAGAAGTTCGGGATTTTCCCATTCAAAGGATGCATGAGTTGAGACCCAGGGCTGTGGGGTTGTTCAGGTTGGGTTTGGCACAGCAGTGCTTGTCTCTCTGCAGTGCTTCACCCTAAATCATACACCACAAGGGGGTTAATGCAAAATCAGAGGCCACTGTTGCAAATCTGGCCTGTGGTGGTGAAGTTCAGGTGATGTGAACTTTGTGTTGTGCTGCTGTGACAGGGTAAATTGATTTTTTTCCTGGGATTTTCCAGGATTTCTGTGATGACTGGTGCTGTT
Source organism: Empidonax traillii (assembly GCF_003031625.1). Taxonomy (NCBI): domain Eukaryota; kingdom Metazoa; phylum Chordata; class Aves; order Passeriformes; family Tyrannidae; genus Empidonax; species Empidonax traillii. Next base: position 205,287 of record NW_020955905.1, on the reverse strand, counting down.
TAGGAGGTTTGGAGTGATGTGATTGTGGTCAGCAGGGAAAAAAACCCAAATAAATCTCAAGTTACCAGGAGGTGTCAGGGCCATAAAATCCTGTATTGGAAGCAGTTGTCAAAGAATGTGCATCTGAGAAAAAAAAAAAAAACAACCAAACCAAACCCAACATTCTGAAAGTGAGCTCTTAAATCCTGAACGAACTTGACAAGGATACAAAGTGTTTGATTTAATGGTGGTTTTACTTCACTGACTTTTGTATCTCAGTTTGAAGACCAGCCTGGCTTCTTCTCTGCCTGCAGTCGCTTTCTCTCCTTGAGATCTCACACATTTGGCACCTACCTCTGCATTTATTATTATTATTTATTATTATTATCTGCAGCACCTGAAAAATGATTCTATTCTTCTCCTTTTATGCTCCATTAAGTAGCATATGCACACATAGGCGGGCAGCATATTTGCAGGCAGCTCACCCTTCCTGATGGTCTGTGATTAATTTTGCACCTACGAGTGGATCCAAACAAAGCTGAAGGACCCAGAGGGTCTCCCTGCTTGTGAAATCACACCCATGTTGGAGCCTGGGGCAGAACTGGTCCCTCTGGCTTGCAGTGAAAATGATTCCATCGTTAGAAGTGCAGGTGAACCTTCAAGAAATTCATAAAATTGTGTTTTATTTTGTCACCTGCGTGCCAAAGAGCTGTGGGTCAGCACAGAGTGTTGTGTGTTGGTGGGGCAGACTCAGGAGGAGTTGGTCTGCTCTCCTAAATCTGTTGTTTCTCCATTCTGGGATGGAATTGCAGCACTTGTACTCAAATCCAATTTTTTGGCGAGTAAGGGCAGAATTTGGACTCCTCCTCTGCACAACATCTCGCTGATTTTTTGCTCTCTGCATCCCAGAGGGAGGGATAGAGATGTTCCCCTGCCATGCTCAGAGCTGGATCCAATCAGCTGTAGTCTGAGCACGAAGAGAACAAACTCCAGTTTGCAGGTGGCTGGATCTGAGGGCAGTGATGGCACTCGGGGTGGGCACAGTCATCTGCCAGGGCTGGCACTGGGAAGTGCCTGGTAGGAGGCAGATGAAGGGTTGCCCAGTGCTCATCACGGGTTGAGAGCTTTGAATGCCACTGATCTGGGGGCAAAACGTTGCCCAGTTCAGCCCAATCACCTCTGCCTTGTGGAACCCCAGAATGGTTTGGGTTGGAAAGGATCCTGAAGGTCACCCGATTCCGACCCACTAGACCAGGTCGCTCCCTGTCCTGGCAGCTCTGCCTGCTCCATACTCCTGCTTAGCAGCTTGTTTGGCTGCCTGGTGTCCCTCTGGGAGTGCAGAACATTAGGAATGCTTGCAGTCCTTAATCCCTGCATCCTCATGTCATCAAAGAACGGGCTCCCAGCTCAAGAGCTGAGCCGGCAATTTCTTGGCACCGTGGCCGCGGCTCAGCTTTCAAGGATGGATTCCAAAATCCCCAGCAGATTGGTTGTGCAAATGTTGCTGCTGAGACTCCTCTGTGTGTGTCTGTGTGTGTTGGGGATGTGTGTGTGTGTGCTTTCCTGCAAGTGTTTTCAATCAACATTTACAACCTCAAGCAGTTGAAAAGTCCTAAATGCTGATGTCAGCAGATTTTTGCCAGGGTGGGGATGATCCAGTGATCTCTGGCAACAGGAGCTGCCAAGCTGTTTGTGTAATATTTTAAAGCTGATTTGCACAACGTTCTAAAGCTGATTTGCCACCACTTCTGACTCCTGGGAAAGTCTAATGAAAGGCAAATTATGCAAAGCCTGTTCTCTAGTCCTGAACGCTCACCTCGAACTTGAACAGCACTCCGGGGCTGTCAAGGGCTTTGCAGTTCTGGGTCACAGCTTTGGGTGATTTTTTTTCCTGCTTGGAGCAAGGATTTTTAGGCTTCACCCTGGACCTGCTGCCTGGTATGTGGTAGAGATCACGAGTGGTAACTCCGGGCCAGGAAACCCTGAGGTTCAGCCACGCTTCTGTGTTCGCTGTCTTTGGTCCCATCTTCTCCCTCCTGCCACTCACTTCCTTAAATTAGAGGTTTTCCCACTGATCCAAACCCCACCTGAATCCAGTCCTGCCTGTTCCTGCAGCCACCTGAGCTTTCAACCCCACCCAAACCTCACCACAGCCACTTAAAATCCACAGGGCCATGAAAGGTTGAACTGTAAAACTGCAATTAGAGCAGACAATTAGCAGGTGACCATGTTCTCCCTCGAAGATGGAGATGTCAAACAGAACACTTGAAAAAAAACCAAAACAAAACAAAACAAAAAAGAAAGAGGAAGAACCCCTGAGTGTTCATTCATTTGCATTTAGATGGATATTTAAGCTTGTACTATTAACAATGGGTTTTTGATTTATTAGTCCCAGCCCCTCTGAGTGACTGTGAGATTTGTGGGTGGCACCTCTCCATCTCTCTTCTCTTCCTCTTGCCCCCAACTCCTCATGTCACGAAACAGGAGGGGAGAAGATCAAGGGACTAATTTCTGTTGTGTTGGGTGCTGCAACTGTGATTAATGAGCCGAGCACTGGCTGGGTAAATTGAAAGCTGAAATCAGAGAATGATTTGGGATTCTCTGGCCCTCCTCCAAGGGTATTATTCATCTGGAGTAATTATTAGCTCCTTAGCCCTGGTGAAGTGAATACCCAGGCAGGATCCAGCCTCCTACTCCTTCTTTCTCCTGCTGGAACAGGACAGAGGGAGTTAATAGATCATCCATGGGCTTCCATGTTCTTGTGCATCACCACATTCGCCTCCAAGTGGATCATTATAATATCTAGGCATTTTAACTGATCTTAAGAGGCCTCCCAAACCTTCAAAAAATATTTGCATAAAAGCTTTTTTGCTCTTGGAAGAGAAAGTGCCTCAGGAACCTGTGGTTTTAATTCAGGGACACTCTTAACTTCCCTTGGGAAAGATCATCTATTCCAGTAATTTAACCTGTCTAGGAAATTCTGACTTCACTGTTTAGGAAGGTGACACAGCACAGCAAGGTTGGGCGTGGAGAACAAAGCCAACAGCTTGCAGGGCAAGGCTAAACCCCTTGGAAACTTTGAGAATCCTAAAATAATGCTGAGAACAGCTCTGCTCATGGGCTCTTTTCAAGCAGGGACTGCTTGGGGTGTAGAGTGTGTGTTGGTCCTTCCAGAGGATGGTTTATGGGCTGTGTGGACCAAGGGCTGGCAGGACTGGAGATGGTCACACACACAGTTACAACCCACAGGGAATGCTCTGCAGAGTCTGAGCAAGCTTGTGGTGTTATTGTTTGTTTGGAACAAGTCACAGGAGCCGAAAAAACATCCCAGAAGGAGCTATTGCCTGTCAGGCACCATCATTTTTCTGTAGGGTAAGTGTGCTCTGTGGGGTGTTCGTGGTCCAGCCATCCCATCAGTCTTGCAGTGCAGCTGCTTTGCCTGAAATTCTTGTTTTCAGGATGTCTAACCTGCAGACTCCAAAGCTGTCTGAATTCCTGGCTGCATGTCCTACATGATCCCAGGAAAGTCACCACAAGGCAGCAGGAGGAGCAGGATACACTGTGAGCTCCATGGGCTTCTCCCGAATTGCTGAAAGCCTCTGATGCACTGGGTGAAGAATAAGGCAGGAAGGGTTCTTTCCTGTGTTTTTGGGGGGCTTTATTGTGATCCCAGTCCTGTTGGTCTCCACCTGGCTTCCTCTGGAGGGAATGTGCAGGTCCCTTTCTTCCCCTGCCACCAGAAAAGTGTCACACAGGATTCGTCTTATCTACAACATCCCATGGACACGTTTTGCTCATCACATCAGTTAATTCATCTCTCAGTGCCTGTCTTTTGAAGAAAAGCTTTCTAAAGTCAAGGAACAGCTTCCCTTTCCCCCTGTCCATCACCCAGCACATTAATGACCCTGCCAGAACTGTAGATCAGGCAGTAACTCAGCTTGTCTGTGCTGGCAGAGATAAATGAGTCCCCCCAGACACAGACAGGAAGGGAAACACAGAAGCAGAGAATGGTTTGGGTTGGAAGGGACCTGAAAGATCATCTTATTCCAACCCCCTGACACGGGCAGGGACATCTTCCACTAGCCCAGGTTGCTCCAAGCCTCATCCAACTTGATCTTGAACACTTCCAGGGATGGGGCAGCCACAGGTTCTCTGGGCAACCTGTGCCAGGGCCTCCCCACCCTCACAGGGAAGAATTTCTTCCTGATATCTAATCTAAATCTACTCTCTTTCAGTTTGAAGCCATTTCCCCTTGTCCTGTCTCTCCATCCCTTGTCCCCAGTCCCTCTCCAGCTCTCCTGGAGCCTCTTTAGGCCCTGGAAGGGGCTCTCAGGTCTCCCTGGGTCCTTCTCTTCTCCAGGTGAACCCCCCAGCTCTCCCAGCCTGTTTCCAGAGCAGAGGGGCTCCAGCCCTGTGATCATCTTCACAGCCACCTCTGGGCTTGCTCCAGCAGCTCCACATCCTTGCTGTGTTTTGTGTTCCAGAGCTGGAGGCAGAACTCCAGGTGTGATCCCACAGCAACTGAGCAGAGGGGCAGGATCACCTCCCTGGGCCTGCTGGTCTGTCACAACCCCACAGCCCCAGGAGAAACCAGAGCTCTTCTCTCCCCTTTAGACCTATTAATGCCATGTTATGTATTAATTATATGTTTTTTACTGCAGCTCTCCAGCTGTGGGGGAGCAGCACTGCTGGTGACATGGCCTGCATGTGATCCTGCTCAAGGTGTCTGTGCTGGTGTTTCCCAGTCCCCCCATTCCAGCTCCGTTGCCCTTAACCAGTTTTTATTCCCCACATCTTCACTTCCAGCTCCAGCTGCAAATCCTGCCTTTCCCAAGTGCTCCTGGGGATGTGCTGAGGGGATGTCTGTGAGAGAGGAAAGGGCTGTGCTTGCACAGCCTGGCTACACAGGGGCACGCAGGGAGGTTAATCTGAATATTCCCATTAGTTCCCCTGTGTTAAACCCAGTTAAAAGTATCCCTCAATTCGGCCTGTCTGACTGCACTCACAGTGTGCAGCCAGGCAGATGGAATTATGGTCCCAGGAGCCTTTTTTTTAGCCCTGGATGAGAGCAGACAAGACAGGGCAATGCAGTGAAACCCTGTCACACCTCCCAGAGCCTGAGGATTTATCCCCTGCTCAACCTGGGGCTGATGGAAGCACCAAGAACACCTTCCAGGGGACTGTTTTTTAAGCCTTATTCCAAGGACACTTTTTTCCTGGGAATACCTTGCCACCTGGACTTCCAGGTGTTGCAGGGAAGATGTGGTGGATTCTGTTGGCAGAAAAGCAGCTGGCACCAGGTACCAGCAAAGCACAGGGCTGTGTCCATCCCTGTTTGGGAGAGGAGTCAGACTTGCTTGGCCTTCTCTGAGCTGCTCCACAGCATCCAGCCTTGTCCATGGGACTGGGAAAGCAGGTGCTGGCTTATTCTCCTGTGTCTCTCACAGCACAGGATGCAGGAGAAGCTGAGCAGCACAAAACAGGGCCAGCAGGGCATGGCTTAATGGCTTTTGACAGAAGGGAGAGGGGGAGAGGAGAGAGGATTCCGAGGCTGTGAATCAAATGGTCCCTTGGCTCCCTGGTAAAGGGGTCAGGAACACGGAGGGAATACATGAATTCCCTTCACAGAACTGGCAGGAGCCAGACAGTGACACCTGGAGGATGCTCCCACTGGGAAGGGGCTCTGGGTTCAGTGGTGTGGTCGCCAGCCTCAGCTCAGTGCTGGATGTGAGCCGTGAGCTGGAGCCTCGTGGGGTTCAGGGTGGTTTGTGAGTTCACACGTGACTTTGCAATGTGTTCACATTAAAAAAAAAAAAAATATACATGCAGGTGGAGGTTTGGGAACAAGTGAGTGCTGGTGGCCGAGTGTGAGAAACTGTAACTGTGTTTCTGGGCACAGCCAGGGCTGCAGGGTGCTGATGGGGTGTCAGTGTGGGTGTGAGCTCAGGGGAGGGCTGCAGGTATCTGTAGGTGAAAGCAATATTGGTGTATGTGTTTATCTACGTGTATGTGCTTGCTTTTGGGCCCCTCACTGCAAGAAAGACATTGGGGGGCTGGATCGTGCCCAGAAAAGGGCAGTGGAGCTGGAAAAGGGTCTGGAGTGGCTGAAGGAGCTGTGAGAGTTCTTCCTGGAGAAAAGGAGACTCAGGGAGGAACCTCCTTGCTCTCTAAAACTGCCTGGCAGGAGATTGGAGCTGGGGGGGGATAGGGCTCTTCTCCCAAGTAACAAGCGATGGGACAAGAGGAAACAGCCTCACCTTATACCAGGAGAGGTTTAGATTGGATTTTAGGGAAAATTGCTATGGAAAGGGTTGTCAAACATTGGAACAGGCTGCCCAGGGAGTTGGTTGAGTCTCCATCCCTGAAGGGATTTAAAGGATGTGTAGATGTGGCATCTGGGGACCTGGTTTAGTGGCCTTGGCAGTGCTGGGCCAGTGACAGGACTCGATCTTAGAGGTCTTTTCCCACCTGACTGATTCCGTGATCCCATGTTATGTGTACATATTTGGGTGTGGACACCACAGAGGTTCAACTTCACGTGACAAACCTCTGACTTGTCTTCCCTGCATCCCTGCCTGCTCTCCTGGAGCTGCCTGCCGTGGACATGCCAGGCAAGTCCAACCTGAATTCCCAGCCTGCATGAAGGGACACCAGGCTGAGACTGCAGTGACACAGCACAGGCTTCTGAACGTGCTGGTGGAGAGCTTTGGTTCACAGCTCCAAGCCTTTAAGTGTGGGGATAAAAAATGAGGTTGGGGATGTTTGAAGCCTCCCCTTGGAGTGCTCAAACTCAACAGCCAACAGGGTGCAGCTTTGGGGCAACTTCAAGGCAGGCTCAGGTGCTTGGAGGAGAGACAAAGAGTCGCACTGAAGAACACTCAGCACCCTCTGTGTGTTAAATTCAGCGTAGAGCCACTTTATCTCCATGTACTTCTTTGCTGGGTTGATTTTATTCTCCCTTTATCAGCACAACCTGTGCCAGGGCCTCTCCACCCTGACAGGGAAGAATTTCTTCCTTAATATCTAATTTTATGTATTTCTCCCCTTCCAGTCCCAGACACCTCACAGAGCTCTCACTTTCATGAGAAGGAGCCCACGGGAGATGGGCAGGGTGCAAAGACAGGTTTATGAGTTCATTCACTCCTGAAAGATGATGGACAAGGTAGGATGGACTGGTAGGATTATGGACAAGGTAGGACTGATGGATGTGGTGGAGAAGTGCTGAGAACTGGTTCGCTGTAGATAAGGATGAGGAAAGTTTGCCCGTATTTTTAAAGAGGAGAACTGTGCACATTTTCACCTGACTGCTTGTACACTGCACTAGAAGATGAAATGTTCTGCTGAAACTGCAGAGAAAAGAGGACGCAGTGCCTGGGATACAGCCCTTGTCTAATGATGAACTTTCTGTGTGTCTGGGCAAATCAGTGTAAGCTTCGTGCCTCAGTTTTCCCTGAGCCTCCTGCACTAATGGCATCAGACAGCTCTTCTAAATGCCATGTAATCCAGGAGCCAGGAGCTCCTTTAAGGGGTAGTAAGAGGCAAAAGTAAGTATTCTTATTTGTCACTGAGAACTGGTTACCTACAGGTGAGCTTGGTGGCTGAACTGGTCACCCAAGACAGAGCAGCTCACATTGTGTCAGCTCTGCCCGTCATCCCTCGGTCCTGTGAGCAGCAGCAAGTGTTCCCATGGGAATTTTAGTCTTCAGGAGGTGGAATGAGACCAGGAAGACTCAGGACAGAATCACTGTGAGCACTGGGGATGGGAGACACACCAGCCTGTGCATCCCACCCACTGCCTGAGCTCAGGGTGGCCTCTCAGCCATGTGGTAGAGGGGATTAACAAGTGCAGGGAGCACCCAGAGGAGGATTAGCAAAGGAAAGGAGCACCCAAACAACTCTGACAGCTGCTGCAGACCCACAGGGCTGAGCCCTCCTGGAAAGCCATGGGCAAAGCTCTCCCCGCCCAGAGAGGACGGATCCTCTGTGCCCTGACCGTCAGATTTATTTGGATGCACTTGAACCCCCAGCCAGGAGCTTCAGAGAGGAAAACAACAACTGACACAGCAAGGTCAGGAAGCCCAATTACAAGGCCTGTGACGATTTCCAGACCCGTCAAGGCTCTTTCCTGGGCTTTGCAAATAACTTTAATTCAATTACAGCACTGACCCCCTGGAATGTGTGTGTGTTCATCTCCCAGAGCTGCCCCTCCCTTAGGCCAGAGATGCCTCTCCAGGGGGTTTAATGCACATGTGGAAAGTTGGTGGGATGGAAATTCAGGCAGGGGAAATTCAGGCAGGGGAAATTCAGTTGCTGCCTGTCCCTGAGGGAACGAATTCACCCTCTGCCAGAGCCTGGTGCCATCCCTGGAAGTGTCCAAGGCCAGGCTGGACGGGGCTTGGAGCAACCTGGGATAGTAGAAGGTGTCCCTGCCCACAGCAGGGGGGTTGGAACTGGATGATCTTTCAGGTCATTTCATTCTATCAGGGCTGCCCAAAGCATGACCCAAAGCAAGAGCCTTCATCTTCCCGGGGGGAATTCTGCTGGTTTGAGGAGAGTCTTTCTTGCTGCTGTGCATGGAAGCACAGGCAGCAAAGTAGGTGGGAAGGGCATCATTTCCCCCCATTCTTTGGTGATGGATTCAATCCACCACCAGCCAGCCAGGGAGACAAAAATGGAAAGGGTCATAATTGCATTGATGAGTGATGGGCTGGCCCCAAAAGTATTGCCATTTGAGGGTGGGAAGGGAGAAAGCAAGGCAGTGATTTATCCACTGTCACCGAGGATGAGCAGAGCTGAGCCACAATCAGCTCTTCTGTCCTTTCTTATGGCTGTGCTGGTGGCTCTGAATAAAATGAACCGTGTCCTGTACTGAGAGAACAGGAGCCCAGAGGAGGTGGTGATGATCCAGGACACTGCTGCACCTTTTTTAGCTGTGGTTATTATTTATTTAATGATGGATAGAGCTCACATGTTGAATCTTAAGGAATGCTGAGCAACCTTCAAACCTCAGCAAGGCTCCTGACAGCTTCAAGGGCACTCCAGGGGATTTGGCCCGGGAATTATCAACATGCAGATGGTTTTTCACCCCTAATCTGAGGCTGGGGACTGAGCAAAGGGCTGTTTTTGCAAAGGGCTGTTTGCTTCTCTCTTAGCTGTCAATGGGGTAATTGTGTCTTTAATCTTCTATGCAAGCCCAAGTGAAAGCTGCAGGAATTCATCACTGCTGTTGGGAAGTTTGCTGTGTTCAGGCAGATCCTTCCCAGTCCCCCTGTGTTTGTCAAAACTGTGCTGGAGAGTTCCCTGACATTTAACAGTACGTTCCAAGGGCCTGTTTAGTTACTGGCAGTGATGAGTGAGGCAGAACAGTGCAGTGCAAATTCCTAAAATCCAGGCAGCTTCAGGAAAAAAAAAGTGTCTCTGGAGCTGCTGCACCTGGAGCCACACAAGGAGAGCGGAGGGAGCTCCCTGTGTCAAACATTGCTGCAGGATCTGGGTCCTGGCTGGGAAAATCCTCCTTCACCTGCAAAGTTTCCATGAGGGAGAGGATTTTTTGATGCCAGAGGTAGAATTTACACACACCAGCACATGGGGAGCCAGCAGGAGTGCAGGGATAGGGAAGGCTGTGGCACACACAGGGCTCTGCTGCAGCCCAGGAACCTTGGCAAGTCATTGGTCCCAGCAGAGATTTTGCTGCTTATGCCCAAGAGAAACAGCTCAGAGTGAGTGGGGAGGTGGAAAGTGCTTTGACTGAGACTCCTGGAACAGGGCAGAAAGGAGGGGAATTGATTCCCAGGGGAGGAATCAACCTGCAGTTCAGAACTGGAATTGGCTCAGCACGAGGGTGCAGACACACAGGAGAGACCCCCTGTGCCCACACAAGGAATGGTGTGGAGATGATGGATGGAATATAGAATAGAATATAGAATATAGAATATAGAATATAGAATATAGAATATAGAATATAGAATATAGAGAATAGAATAGAATAGAATAGAATAGAATAGAATAGAATAGAATAGAATAGAATAGAATAGAATAGAATAGAATTTTCAGTTGGAAGGGACCGACAGGATCATCTACTCCAACTGCCTGATCCATTCAGGGCTGTCCAAAAGTTATTTAGGGCGTTTTCCAAACGCCTCTCAAACACTGACAGGCTTGGGACGTTTGGCCACCTCTCAGGGAAGCGTGTTCCAGTGTTTGACCACCCTCTGTGTGAAGAAATGCCTCCTAATATCCAGTCTGAAGGGATGGAGAGGTGCCTTCCATCACAGTGCTCCCAGGACTATCATGTTTGTGGGACAGAAATTGTTTTGATTTTTTTTTTCCCCCCCATAATCCATAAAAAGAAATCCACCCCCACTCCTGGGAGGCTGCTGTGCTTCTCTCCACTCAGGCACGGGCGCCTCAGAAGTGTTGTTAAGAAATGGTATCATGGCACGGGGCATTTCCCTGCTTCCCAGTTCACTTCCACCCAATTCATCCAGCTTACAAGTGCAAAAGATGCTTTTGCTAATTGCCAGCTCTGCCAGCTCCTCCTGGGAGCTGGGAGGCAGCTGGGATTGTCCTGCCTGCTCCATCTCCAGCAGCAGGAAAGAGCTGCTGCCGCAGTCTGTGAAACAGGACTTACATGACTCCTATTACTGTCATGCCCGAGCATTTCACAGCCTTCAACGTCCTGTTATTGCAACTGAACAAAAAAAAAGAAAAAAAAAAAAATCTCCTTTTCTAGGTCACTTACGGTTCTGAATTTTCTTCTGCGTTTGCCTTTACCCAGATGAGTGTTTCTGAGGAGTTTAGGAGGAAACAGGGCTGGTCAAATGACGACTGTCACTTCAGTTTTTTTGAGGCTTTCTTGGCTAAAATGGCTTCAAAACGCAGCGAAGCTGACAGGAACTCTCAGAGCATTTTCCGCTGCTCTGAAGCAGGAGCGACACGGGAACCTGCTCTTGGGTCCCCCTGAACACAGGGCTTGCAAGGAGCATTTATTTTTGTTCTCCTGCCCCCCCCTAACCTCCTCCCTCCCAGGGAAGCTTTCAGAAGAGGTGGCCTGGGAGCCCCCAGCTCGCGAGCAGCGCTCCTTCACTCTGACAGGGCTTGTCATCTCAGCGAAGAGAGGAAGATCAAACAGGAGGATGGAGTGGGAGCTGTCACATCCACTGTGCTTTTCCTGCTCAGTTCAGTCACCCTTGGGCAGGTGAAGGCTGGGGACCAGCAGCTCCATCCCTTTGGTCCCAACCTACCTGTCTCTCCTCGCTGCTCGGTCTGTGGGGATGACCCTGAGTCACGAGCCAGCAGCCTTGGCAGGGACATTTGGAGGGGCTGGGGAGAAAACAGCCAGACTTTCACCTCAGCACTGTGGTTTCCAACCCTTTTTTTTTCCCCCCTTTCAGGACCCTTTAGCATCAAACTGAATGTTCTGATCAACTTAATGCCCTCTACACACACCTGGCCCCCCTTTGGTTTGCAGTTTCTCTCTCCACAACTCGTCCTCTTTCCTCGGCGGCCCCAGAAACTTCGTTTTCTGCAAAATATCTGCTGTTTATTCCTATCTCTGATGCTCCTTTGCTTCTCTCCACCTTCCCAGCTTGGGTAGGGAGAGCTGCAGCTCCTGGAGTCCCTCTTTTACACCCTCCTGGCTCCAGGTGCCAGCTTGGCTTTCGGAGAAAGCACCCGGGCAACGTGCAGCTCTGAGCCAAGAGGATAAAAGCTCCCTGCTGGGATTCCGCATCTCGTCTGTGATGGTGATACCAGCTGGCTTATCCCTGTGCTCCTTCCCTCCCCTGGGCCTTGGGAAAGGCAGTGCCAGGAGGGTTGAGTGCGTTTTGTTCTTATCGGCCTAATACAGGAGATCTCAGCGAGTCTCGGGGGGGAACTTCTGAATTTCCCAGCTTGGGAGGTGTAGGGCCAATCTTGCTCCCTCCAGGCTCCCTGGGAATGCTGCAGCACGAGCCTTTGAGTGGCAGCAGCTGGCTCTCACTCTGGGATGACGCTGGAACACGGAACCAGAGCCCAAGGAATCCGTGCAGGGCCGCGGGAGGTGCGGGAGCAGGGCTGTGGCCGTCCCTCTGCCAAGGGAGGAGGCAGAGATGGATGTGTTTGGCACTGGTGTGCGTGCATTTTATTGCTGGGCACGCCAGGGTGGATGGATGGACAGGAAATAAAGGACATTTCACCCCCAGGACTGTGCCTTCTGCTGCACAGTCAGCAATTCCTGCAGTAAAGGCCATTCCTGGTGCTGCAAAACCAGGGACAGGACAGAGGAGACATTTCTCAGTGTAAATTGCTTTAGCCAGCACAGTCATCGCTGGTGCTGCCTCTTAATTGGCAGGTATTTAATTAGCTGAGGAATATTCCGCATCTCCCCTCGAAGCGGGAAGTCGGAAATTCCCTGTGGGATGAATAATTTTCCCTCCCAAACCTGTCACTGCACCTCAGCTGAACCTCAGCTCATAAAACCCAGCAGACAGTGGAGGGTGAGTTGGCACAGATGCTGCAACATCTGTCCAGTTTGGGCAAGGTGGTGGGCTGGGGGTTGGGGTGTCACTGAAAGTGGGAATGGAATGGAATGGATTGGCATGGAAAGGAGAGGAAAGGAGAAAGGAAAGGAGAAAAAAAAAGGAAAGGAAAGGGAAAAAAGAGAAGAGAAGAGAGAAGAGAAGAGAAGAGAAGAGAAGAGAAGAGAAGAGAAGAGAAGAGAAGAGAAGAGAAGAGAAGAGAAGAGAGAAGAGAAGAGAAGAGAAGAGAAG
>NW_020955905.1:174724-192175 GCF_003031625.1 Empidonax traillii | reverse complement strand
AAAGGAAAGGAGAAAAAAAAAGGAAAGGAAAGGGAAAAAAGAGAAGAGAAGAGAGAAGAGAAGAGAAGAGAAGAGAAGAGAAGAGAAGAGAAGAGAAGAGAAGAGAAGAGAAGAGAAGAGAGAAGAGAAGAGAAGAGAAAAAAGAAAAGAAAAGAAAAGAAAAGAAAAGAAAAGAAAAGAAAAGAAAAGAAAAGAAAAGAAAAGAAAAGAAAAGAAAAGAAAAGAAAAGAAAAGAAAAGAAAAGAAAAGAAAAGAAAAGAAAAGGAAAAGAAAAGAAAAAAGAAAAGAAAAGTCAAATCCACTTCCTGGGTTTCTTAGTGAACACTCTGTCCTTTCTGCTCCCAGGTGTGCAGAGATACAGCAGGATGGGGAGGAGAAAGCTTAATGTATAAATATTGGTGGAAATAGGTTTCCACCAGTTTGCATCTCTGCGAGGCATTTTCATTAGTAGAAAATGGGTTTAAAAGGTTTTTTGATAGCAATCCCTCTTTGCATGAGGTCCAGAGGGGCTGGCAGAGGGTTTGGTTACCAGCACAGCTTCGGTTAAATACATTTGCAGCAGCAAAGCTGGGAAATGCCTCCCCCTCCTCCCCCGTGACCTGCTTTCCTGAGGAAGGCACAAGCAGATCCGCGTCTCTCCACTCAGCACCTGCTCCTTGTTCCTGCTCCGTGCACACTGCTGGGGTGCTGTGTCTGCAGGTCAGGCACGTCCTCCCTCCCAGACAGATCCATTGGCAGGGCAGAGCAGGAATCAGAGCAGGGCAGGCCTGACTCCAGTCCCCCTACCCTCATAGAACCATCTCGGGCTGGCACGGCGGGGAAAATCTCCCGGCAAGGAAAAAAAAAAAAAAACAAAACCTCTGCCAGCTTTGCAGCTCTGCGGCTTGGTTTGTGTTTTCTCCTCCTTGCCTGTCCGGCCACGCTTTTTCCCCGAGGCTGGAGGGGGGAAAGTTTGCCCTGCTGCTCTCCAGTTCCACTGCAATCCTGAGCTTTGCTGCATCCCTGCACCCTCCCTTGCTGCCGCGCCTGCCAAACTGTGACAAGGTACCATTCCCGGCAGCGTGGCTTGGAGAAGAGAGAGCGATCCAGCTTGAATCCAGCTGCCTCAGTGCTGCTCTGTTCCCGTCCCTCCTCAGGCATCTCACCCTCTCCCTCTGACTGAGTTCTGCCCACCAGGGAGATGTTTACATCGACCAACACCCCCCGGTGAGAAAACATCTGATCAGCACCCTGGAGGGCTGGGAATGGCTTGTTCAAGGAGAGAGGGCAGCACGATCTTAAACATCAGCATTTATTTATTAGCTTTTACTCAGCCACGAGTGCTCCAGCCCCCTCACTGCATTAGCATCATCTTGATTTCCCACAGGTTTCCAACTCTTCTGCTCCGTGTAAATCCAAAGCAAAACCTCCAGATTCCTTCCTACACCCACGTTAAGTCAAGGCAGAAATCACACTGGTCCCATCGGAGTGGGATTTTGAGGTTTGCTTTGCATTTTATTTACCCCCCACCCCCCACCCCAAACCCGTAAAGAACCAGCATTTAATGTGACAGGACATTTATAGTGGCCATAGGCACAGCATAGCAATGAGGAGGTGGTGAGCAGTGGTGCAGCATCCCTGATCCAGGATCCAAACGACCTTCAGGAACGGGCAGATGTTGCTTTCCGAAATTGAAGCTGGGAACGAGGGAGGCATTTCCACCCCATTCCAGGAGCTGCCAGCTCTGCTTCACTTGGCTGCTCTGCTTCCATGAAGTGCTCATTTTGTGGAGTGCAGAGGAAAAGGAGGCCAAAGGGAAAGGAAGTAGCGAAGGAAAGCACCAGCAGAGGAAAAAAAAAGCGCAGCTGAGCTCACATGAACTAAACCTTCTCGTCCTCAGACCTGCACCCCGTGTGTGTTTGTGTGTGTGTGCACTTGCCTCTTGCTGCTCTCTCAGCTCCAAATCACTCCTTGGGTCTGACTCAGAGCTCTCTGATGTCCAGCTGCAGCCTTGAAGTTCATTTTGGCTTTAATTGTGGTGTCTCCCTGAGGTTCTGATCGTGGGACAACTGTGCCAGTGGCAACAAGGCTCAAAGTTCTGCTGGGTTGGACCATGACAGACGGGTTAAGACAGCCAGGTTGTGGCTGCCCCACCCCTGGGAGGGTTCCTGCTCAGGTTGGATGGGGCTTGGAGCAACCTGGTCGAGTTGAAGACATCTCTGCTCGTCTCTTTAAACCAACCCAAACCACTCCCTGCTTCTACTGTGGTCATTAACATGTCTGTATCACCCAGGGGAGCCTTTCAGAATGTTCGAAACACATGCTGAAAAGGTTTCAGGGTTTCAAAAAATGAAACCCCACAACTTCAGGAAGGACATGGAGGGGCTTGAGCAGGTGCAGAGAAGAGCAACGAGGCTGGGGAAGGGTCTGTGAGGAGAGGCTGAGGGAGCTGGGGGAGGCTCAGCCTGGAGATGAGAAGGCTCAGGGGAGACTTCAGCACTCTCTGCAACTCCTTGAAAGGAGTGGAGGCTGAGGAGGGTGGGTTTCTGCTCCCAGGACAAGGGGACACAGCCCTGAGCTGTGCCAGGGCAGGGTTAGCTTGGATATCAAGAAGAAGTTCTTTCCAGGAGAGGGCTCAGCCCTTGGGATGGGCTGCCCAGGGAGGGGGTGGAGTCCCCGTCCCTGGGGGTGCTGAAGCAGAGCCTGGACGTGGCACTCGGTGCCATGGGCTGGGTGCCAAGGTGTGGTTGGGGCACGGCTTGGACTCGACGCTCTCAGGGGTCTTTTCCAACCCAGCTGATTCTGTGACCCCCATCCAGTCCCTCCACCTCCCCCCTCCTTGCTCTCACGGGAACGAGGTCTGGGATGCTCCACTGGAAAATGTGAGTGGCTCGTGCTAAAAGGAGGTGGCATCCCATGAGCGACCTTTCTCCCGGCGATCCCGGAGCTGGGATGTGCAGTGGTGCAAACTCCTAATGTGCCATGATGGGACGAGCATCCTCTGCACCCAGAGCTCGAGCCCAAGGGGGACCTGCTCCGCCTGCTGCAGTTTGACGGGGATGTTTGCTGAGCTCTCTTGCTCTGGGCTGTGAAGAGCCAGGTGTGAAAGGTGCACTCCCACTCCCAGCTCACCCACCGTTCCTTTGGAGTCGTTCGGCAGGGGGTAAATTAGGACATGGTCAGTGAGCAGACAGCCCCAAAGGGCTCAGCAGCTCCTCTGGCTTCAGAATCATTTCAAAATACCCCCCCGAATTTGTTTGGACAATGCCAAGCCCTTCTCAGATGACTGCTTGCATCCCATCTCTTTTACCTCAGCCAACACAGGACTTGCAGGTTTTTTGGGTGATTGCTTTTCCTCTGCTTTTAATGCCCCTTCTCAGCTGGAAACATCGGGGTGTGAGGCCACCCAGAGTTCTTAGGTCCAGATATAGCTGCTGTGATCCAGTTGCATCTGTGAATACTCTGTTCTTAGGAGATTTGCGTGGGTTTTGTGAAGTGCATTGAAGTAATTTGTACCTTTAAAGGGCTGCCTCTCCCTCTTGGTTACGGTTAATCTTTAATCCAGCATCTTCATCTTTGCCTGCAGCACCTTAATTTGGCTTCTTGATTTAATTTCTTTTACCGTCTGCTACCTCCTCCTATTCCCAGCCCCTCTGTCATCTGCCTGATTTATTTTTCTTTGTCTCTTTATCTGCCAGCCCTGTGCTCAGCCATTAAAATGTTCTGATTTAGGTTTCTGAGAAGCAGCACACCCTGGAGCTGCTGTTTTGGTAGCAGGAGAGCCATCCTTCTTCCCAACCTGCCCCTGGGGCCTCCTGTACTCTCTGAGACGGGGCTGGGACATTGGCAGCATTTGGGAAGTGCTGCTGCAGGTACACAAGAGCCAGGCTGGCTGTGTCTGCCTCCCTGACTTTGCCATTCAAAGTTGGGAAGAGCATCAGGATGGATTGGGCCATTTCAGAGAGGGGGAGGCTGAAAAACAGGGAGCACAAAGTGAGGAGATCTGGAACCACAGCTGGGATTTGCAGGCTCTTTCTTCAGAGCTAACAACACACTTCTCTCTTCCTCATTCCTTTCAGCCACATGCAACAGCAGTTTCGGGTTCAAAATTGCCCAAGACGGGCAATCCTGCCACTGCCAGGGTTTGGTGTGAGCAAACCCTGACCATCTGCTTTCCCTGACCATCTGTCTGTCTTCAGGACAAGAGGGCTCGGTCTCAAGCTGTGCCAGGGGAGGTTTAGGTTGGATGTCAGGAAGAAATTCTTTCCAGAGAGAGGGATCAGCCACTGGAATGGGCTGCCCAGGGAGGGGGTGGATTCTCCATCCCTGGAGGTGTTTAAGGACAGACTGGATGTGGCATCAGTGCCACGGGCTGGGAACCACGGCGGGGTTGGATCAAGGCTTGGACTTGATGATCTCAGATGTTTTTTCCAACCTGGCTGATTCTGTGATTCTGAGATTCTGTGATTCTGCTCCCCTGAGCTCTGGCTCAGGGCTCGTGTGGAGCTCTGAGTCCCTTCAGGCTCTGCTGGGATCATCCAAGAAGCTGGAAGTGCTGCACAAGTGAACAGGACACAGATCCTGGGAATATCTGAGGCAGTCTGACCATACCCTGAGGAGGAAGTGGGATATCTCCTCCCAGGTGTTTGCATTGCTCTCCCTGCCTTTAATCCGAGTGCATTTGTACATCCTTGAGGAGCCAAAGGGAGCGCTTCCAGCTTGTTAACTGCTGGCTGCAATGTCCTACATTTCTTTTGGCATCTGGTACATTCAGCAAAAGCACTTACTACCTTGTTTCCCCATTCTTCCCAGGCCTCCCTTCCCGTGGGATTTGAGCATGGAGCTATGATGTCCAGGTGTGGGAAGCAGCGTGTTGTGCTAATGTGCTGGATTCCTGGGGGGATTTTCCCCGAAATGTTTTTCGGTACACACGACAAAGCTGCTGCTTCTCACTTTGGTGGGTTGGACATTTTTTTTTGCTGTGTAACCAGGAAGCTTTTCCAGCTTCTCAGAAATGACTGGGGGAGGATGATTGGCTCCTGTTCAAGGCAGGGAATGAGGATTGCCTGGACCACCTATGGGTTAATGCCCGGTGTGGAGCCGCATCCTTTTCTGAACACAAAAGCAAAGTCCCATCTTTTGGACCGTAATCCAGTTTGAGAGGGAATAACTGAATAACCAGCCATGGCACCCCATGGAAACTGGGAAATTTGGAAAGCTAGGAAAGTGAGCTGAGTAACTTTTGTGTCCATCTGGAAGGTACACTCTGCTAAAACAGGCACATCCAGGAGGGTCACGCAGGGTGGTGCAACGAGTCGGTGACAGCTCCCTGAGCACAGCCCTGGCTCCTCTTCCTGCTCTGCACGACCTGCCACGACATTTCCATGCCATCTCTCTAGTCAAGGACACCCCAGGAGCTGCCCCTGGAGAAAACCATCCTGCAAAGCCTGGACAAGCAGCTGGGAATGTCAGGTGGGGGTGGGAGGGAGGCAGATCCATCACTCACTGGTTTCACCTTGTCCTCTGCTGGAAAGGTGCCCTTTATGATAATGAGGGCAGCCGTCCTACTGCTCATCCTTCCACTCCCCTTTTGTCCCAGGGAGACACTTCCCTTCGCTCAGGAAAGCCAACTTCAGAAGGTCCCAACCCCTGTTTCCAAACACTTGCACAGCAGCTCCTGGTTTCACCTTTTTCCCAAGGTGCTCCTGATGCCTAATGAATTTAGGCAACACAGGGTTGAGTCACCATCCCTGCAGGGATTTAACTGATGTGTGGATGTGGCACTTGGGGACATGATGTGGCACTTGGGGACGTGGTTTAGTGGTGGATTTGTCAGTGCTGTGTTAACAGCTGCACTCAATGATCTTAAAGGTCTTTTTCAACCCAAACAATTCAATGATTCTCTGGTTTTTATTGTTCTGATACTCTGGTGAGTCAGAAAAGATCCAGTGGAGCAACTTTGCCCTCAAACGAATCTTACTTACTAGATTTATCTGTAATCTCATATAATTTTAACTTTATTTTACTTATTAATCATAATTATAAATCTTATTTGTAATCTTATTTATAACTCCTATTCTAGGAGTTATAGCCTGGACTTCTTACACTGGAGGGATCCCAGAAATCCTGTAAAGGTGCTTTTAGCTCTGGATAAAAATAACAAATTTAAGAGCAGGGGCCGAAGTCTTGGATGGATAAAATGTTGATCTGTTTTGTAAATAAACTATCTGAAAGGAGGTTGTAGTGGGGGGGGGGGGGAGTGTCAGGCTCTGCCTGGGTAATAAATGACAGGACAAGAGGAAAGGGACTCAGTTTGCACCAGGGGAGACTTGAACTGGATATTAGGGGGAAATTCTTGCCAAAAAGGATTGTGAAGGATTGGAACAGGCTGCCCAGGGAAGTGGTGGAGTCACCATCGCTGGGAGTGTTCAAAACACATCTGGATGTTGCACTTGAGGTCATGGTTTAGTGGGTGAACGTGGTGGTGGTGCTTGGGTGATGCTTGGACCTGGTGGTCTTAAAGGTCTTTCCCAACCTTAATTATTGTATGATTTTATGAAAGTAGTTCAAGGTCATCTTCTGCAGTCACTGACAGATGAGCCAACCTGGTGATAGCAGTGTTTGCAGTGTAGATAAATCTGAGAATTCTTTTTCTTTTCTTCCTTAAAGCCATGAAGCCATGGGATTACAGAGAGCTGCAGACTTTTCTTTTCCTATTTCACAGGGTTCGACAGAGGAGATTGAAAATGCCATATTTTTAAAGGAAAAAAAAATCCACAAGAAAAAAAAAAGGCTTCCAAAAAAAAAAAAAATCAAATCTCGTGATACTTCAAATCAAATTCCTGATCCTGAGTCGATGCTGTGGAAGAGACCAGATTTGTAATTATTCAGCAACCTCTAGAATTGGGATCATGGAATCATAGAATGGTTTGGGTTGGAAGGGACCTTAAAGATTATCCACTTCCAACCCCCCTGCCATGGGCAGGGACACCTCCCACTATCCCAGGTTGCTCCGAGCCCCATCCAACCTGGCCTTGGACACTTCCAGGGATGGGTCAGGAGGGAATATTTCCCCAGATTCAGTGAGCAGGGACTGTTGAACTGGTTTCCTCTGCAACATTAATATTGTGACACCTCACAGGGACTTTCACATTTGTCTCTGATTTAAAGACCAAGGGCACAAGACCAAGTGCCTTTGGTTTCTCCATTTCTCCTCCAGGTAGTCAATGGTCTCACGTCTTCTGTATCAAAATTTTGGCATTTGTGGCTCCTGTTCAGGACTGTTCAGTGGCTCGTTGGGCAGGGCTGAGGAGTCCTTGGGGGTCCACCCCAATGAAACATCTGTCCTGTGGCCGCCTTTGGAAAGGAAGTTTGGCAGGGAAGCAGATGCAGTTCTGGCAGGAAAACTGCCATCACAGGTCATGGACCCAGTGGCCAAGTTCTTGTCTCCCATCCCACCTTTCCTTGTGCACTGAATCATGGAATAGTTTGGGTTGGAAAGGAACTTAAAGAATATTTTGTTTCCACCCCCCTGCCATGGGCAGGGACACCTTCCACTAGCCCAGGTTGCTCCAAGCCCCGTCCAACCTGGTCTTGGACACTTCCAGGGATGGGACAGCCACAGCTTCTCTGGGCAACCTGTGCTAGGGCCTCCCCACCTTGCCAGAGAGTAGTTTCTTCCCAATATCCCATCTAAACCTTCCCTCTGTATCCCCCAAGCCCCATCCAACCTGTACTTGACTGAGGCAGGTCCTTGGAGACCAAGGCATGGGGCAAGTTTCACCTACAGGTGATGTCTGGCTCCTGGTCCTCTTCTGGAGCTGGTGAAAACAGAGATGAAAAAAAGGGGGAAAGTCCTCCTTAATTATCAACCACAGCCTCTGGATTCCAAACTGCAGAGGCCAAAGCCCAGGAGGCTGATGATGGTGGGAAGCTCTGAGCTCCCTCTCCGGTGGGATGGCCTGATGAGAGTCATTAGGGCTCAGCATCAGCTGTACTTCTGGTGCCTGAAAAGATTATCTCCAGAGGATCTTACGGGTATTTAGTCAGCCATATGCTTTATTTCAATGGTAATATGTATTTTTTTGTGCCTTTTAACAGTGTTTATGTTAATTAAGGCTTCAGATTGGATGCTGCATATGGGCTGTTCCTTTCTTTTATTTTTTTTTTTTCTGGGGCTAATTTGCAGATAGAAACCAACCTTGTCCCCTGCAAAATGCTCTAATTCAGTTATCTGTAATTATGGATTCACAGCTGGGGAAAGATCTTGCATTTCACCTCCTTATAACTTTGTCTTCCTGTCCCTCTTTCTCCCACGCACAAAAAGAAAATCCCAAACACTTCCTACAGGTCACCAATGTTTTCTTAAGTCACTCTTTTCTTAATTTTGCTTGTGTCACTTCTAAAGTAAATCACCCCAAACCACCTTGAATTAGGGGTTTCTGAAAAAAAGAAAATTAAATTAATATCCCTGCTCTGATTTCATTTTCCTTGCACCAAGCAAATGGATCAATAGTAGGCTTTTCTTTTTTTTTTTTTTTTCCCTCCTTTTTTCCACTTTCATTGTTTTTCATTAATTTAATAATAGTTGTTAATCTGATTATTGATCCTTTCAAACTGACAGAAAATGGTTCTGTTCAGTGCCAGGTCTGTGCTGTTGGGGTAGAGGTGAAAAAAAAGGGCATCAGTGCCAAGCAAAGCTCCTGAGACTGAGCCATCTCAGTGAAGTTTTATAGTGGCTCAAAAGACCTGTTGGGTTTTTTTTTTTTCCTTTCTGTGAAGAAACCAGGAAACCCAGCACAGGGTGTAGGGGTGTATTTATTGACTCTTTACTCCAAATACCAGAGCTCTATCAGTGCCCTCTCACAGCTCTGCATCCATTTGCATCTCCTTTGTGGGCCTCTCATGGAATGGTTTGGGTTGGAAAGAACCTTAAAGATCATCCAGTTCCAAGGGCAGGGACACCTTCCACTATCCCAGGTTGCTCCAAGCCCTGTCCAGCCTGGCCTTGGACACTTCCAGGGATGGGGCAGCCCCAGCTTCTCTGGACAATCTTTGGCAGTGTCTCAACACCCTCACTGGAAAAAGTTTCTTCCTTAAATATAGCTTGAATGTCCCTTCTTTTAGTTTAAAGCCATTCCCCTTGTCCTGTCCCTCCATCCCTTGTCCCCAGTCCCTCCCCAGCTCTCCTGGAGCCCCTTTTGTCCATGGAAGGGGCTCCAAGGTCTCCCTGGAGTTTCCCTTCTCCAGGCTGGGCATTCCCAGCTCTCCCAGCCTGTCTCCAGAGCAGAGGGGTTCCAGCTCTTGGAGCATCTCTGTGGCCTCCTCTGGACTCATCCCAACAGGTCCATGTTGTTCCTGAGCTGAGGATCCCAGAGCTGGGCACAGAATTCCAGGTGGGATTTCAGCAGAGCACAGCAGAGGGGGAGAATCGTCTCCCCCAACACTCTGGAAATGCAGCTCAGGACAGGTTGGCTTTCTTCCCTTTGAGCTAAATGAGGTTGATGACACTTGATTTCTTTAACTGAGTGCAGGAAAATTGCTGGACAATCAGTTGCTCCACTGGAGCTTCAGATTTCGGGTTGGGTTCACGTGGATTTACCAAACCAGTGCTACACTTTGAATTCAGAGATGTGCAAGTTCAGGATTTTTCCAGGAGAATCAGTTTTGCTCCAGTGGCCAGAACTGACTTGCTGGATGTGTGAGATGTCCCACAGGATTTTCAGTGGCATAACTGAGAGTTCAGCCCAGCTTTGAATCAGTGGATTGATCACAGGAAGGGAAAATTATCTCTTGGATAACAGGATGACCCTTGTGAAACGGTTTTGCTGGTTGTATTTAGTCCTTAGGAAGGTCTAACCAAACTAACCAAAACACGATCGCTGCTTTGGTACTGAGGGTGTCCAAAACATCCTGAGCAGCTGGAGTGTTAAAGATTGATTTAAACCCATATTTGAAATAATATTTAATTAATTTCTACATTTCCCTCTCTGTCACGAGATGCTTTGTGACTGTTTCAGCAGCCAATCAAAGATTTATTTTATTTTACTTTATTTTTAATCAGCCTTTTTTTTTTTTTTTTTTTTTTTTTTCAAAAGGTACAAACCTTTTCATGTCCCTTTTTTCCTGGGAAACCATCCACTTGTTAATTCAACCCTGCAGAATGACTCCAACACATTTTCTGCAGAGGAATGATTGCAGATCTTTTTGTGTCCTGGGCTATTGTGTGGAGCCAAAGTGTTTGAAAGGAGCTTGGGGGCAGCCTTTGGCTGGAAATGAAAATTGCTTTTGGGAATCCCACAAAAAGGATTAACTTTGACTTCATCTCTGGTTTGTTCTCCAAATTAATAATTAGTCGGCCAGCTGGAGCTGTGCCAAGGGCTCACAAGACCTGCCTGGTTAGTGAAGGGGGAATGGCCCATGTGAGGCAAGAAGTGTCAGAGAACCAAGGGATGGTTGAGGTTGGAAGAAACTCCCAGAGATCCCTTGTGTTATTTAAGTCTCAAATCTCTACCCCCCCCATTTTAAAGCTCCTCTCTCTGACCCAATCCACGCCCCTTCCCCCAACAAAAGCTCCCGGTTTGTGCAGATTCCTCCTCAGAGCAGCGTTTCTCTTGGAGAAGAGTCCTTAAGCACGTGCTTAGCTCCTGTTTAAATCCACAAAGCAGTGCTTAATTGCTTTTTCCCCATCAAGGGCTCAAATAACGTTGTAACATACGGTGGAACATCTCCTTGTGCAGCGTGGCTGGAATTAACACTGGAGCTAAATCTGACCACAGACATCAAGAGACACAACCAGCTTGTCAGGTTTCCTGCTGAACCTCTCCCCAGTATGAGGGTTTTTACACCAGTCTGGTTCGGGGATTTCCACAACTCCTCTCTTGTAATCAGCCTCACTACGCCCTGCTCTGATATTCTGCCCACGTTTTTCCCTTTAGTAGAGTTTCCTCTTTCTTCCCTCCACCCCTGAGACTGCCTCAGAAATAATTCTGCTTCCTTATTAGCGTACCTGGATTCAATATTTGTGAATAACTCACATCCTGCTCTTTTCCTTTGCCTCTGAGCTGTGAACGTGAGTTTCCCACTACAAACCCAGTGTATTTTTCTGCAGAATCAAAGGCTTTTCTTCTGCTATGCAGATGAAGCCTGAACACACTGGCAGGCACACACATGCATGTCCCTCCCCTCATGTACCTGCTCATTAATATCCCATTTTCTTCTGCAGCTTTTAATCAGGTCCATGATGGATGTATTTTACATTCAGATACAAAACGTGACCTTTTAAAATATATCTGGTTTGTCATTTGAACTTATCCCTGTGAAAATCATCTTTATGCTACAAAACTCAGTGTTTAGGATTTCAGGTCTGCCCTAAACTGTGAGGCTTCGTGTAAAAATTGGTGGTTGAACCTTACCCTACCTGGGCAGGATGGGATCTGCATCCAGCAAGGCTGAAACTCCCTCAGGTGCGTTTCCCTGGACCATGGAGAGATGCCATGAGACCTCTCTCAGCGGCATTCCATGTGTCATCTGCAGCAGATGTTGCTGGACAAGCTCAGACGCTCAGGAACCATGAGTGGGACCACCCCAAAAAAAATCACAAGATTGACATCATTGTGAGACCCCACCTGGAACTCGTGTCCAGCCCTGGTGTCTCCAACATCAGGAGGATGTGGAGCTGCTGGATGAGTCCAGAGGAGGCCACAGGGATGCTCCAAGGGCTGGGACTCCCAGCTGATGGATCAGGTTGCCCTTGGGATGGGGCAATGCCCAAGAAACCTTTTGCTGAAGACTGATCTTAACCTGCCCCTTGGTGGCACACGGGCAGGGAGGAGGGGCTGGGGGCTCTTCTCTTCTGCATCTGGGTTCTCCCAACCCATCTCCCAGCTACAACATCCCAAAAAGGTGCAGAGGTGTTCCTATCAAAGGGAATGCAGGGCAGCTGGGAAGAGGTAATTAGGCAGATTTGCAACGAGGAAGGGAAGGATGAAAGAGAAGTTATTCTTCTGAGGGGATTAAAACCAGAGGAATGGACACGCTCTTTGGAGCATTTGAGTAGTTCAATGGCTGGTAATAACTAATTAATTAATAATCACTGGTAGGAATGAGGGCCAGACTTTCATTTTCTATTAAATGGCGTGGTTGGACTTATTCTGAGGTGATTTACACCAAGTTCCTGACTCAGCACATCCACAGCACCCATCCTGGACGTGATTTATAGCGGCTTCTAAAGTAAAAACTGGATGGCTTTGATCCAATTGATTTCTTTGAGTCCAACTCAGGATAAGTAAGCAGGCACCAGACCAGCTCTTTGAAGAGCAAAGGGTGGTTATTATAATTTTTAATTATATTTTTTTTTTTGCCTCGATATCTCTCTGTGCGCTTTCTCTCTGCATCTAGAAATGGATATCAGGCCAGTGCCAAGTGCCAAGCGTGGCTTTGGCCCCGGATAGATTTTATCCTGATCTTGCATTCAGTGCTGTGCTGTCAGCTTTTCTGCCATGGGAGTCGGAGACCAAGAGCAGCATCCAGGGAGAGCTATTTGCTTTCTGATACTTTCCCTGGAGTTTCCTGTTCTCATCGTTTCTCTGATTTATTTTCCCTTTTTTTTATTATTTTTTTCCCTCACTTTTTTTATTTTTTCCTTTGCGTGAGGTTTACTTGAGTTGATGTCTGGCCCAGATCTGTCCTAGTCTACTTTGAAAGCTGGGAAATGAGTAAAGCTGGACTTTGGGATGGGAAGTGATGTTGAGGCAAATGTTTTCACACTTCTGATGGCAGCTGAGGTTCCTTGGGGCAGGGGGGTGTCTGTGGGTGTGCACAGACCTGATGGTTTCAGCAGCAGAGCTCTTGAGCATTTCTGCTTGGTGTGAAAGGCTGCAAAGTTGAGGAATGAGTTGAGGATAAAAGGCTAGGCTGGGAGAGCTGGGCTTGGTCAGTCTAAAGGAAAAAAAAAAGGCTCTGGGGAGACCTTAGAGCCTCTTCCAGTGCCTAAAGGGGCTCCAGGAGAGCTGGAGAGGGACTTTGGGAAAGGAATGGAGGGACAGGAGAAAGAGGAATGGGTTTAAACTGCCAGAGGGCAGGGTTGGATTAAATATTTGGAAGAAATTATTCCCTGTGAGGGCAGTGAGGTCCTGGCACAGGTTGCCCAGAGAAGCTGTGGCTGCCCCATCCCTGGAAGTGTCCAAGGCCAGGTTGGATGGGGCTTGGAGCACCCTGGGCTAGTGGAAGGTGTCCCTGCCCATGGCAGGAGGGTGGAACTGGATGATCTTGAAGGTCCCATCCTGCCCAAACCATTCTGTGATTCTTTAATACAAATTAAAAGCTTAAAAAATATAAGACAGGGAAAAAAAAAAAAGAAAAGGTGTAAGAATTTTATTCTTCAGAATGGTGAAAATTAATAAAAAGGAAAATTTAGAGTCTACTAAAACCAAAATAAATCCTAACGGTATTGGTTTGTTACTAGCTGGAAATGACAGATTTATTTATAATAATGCAGAAATTTCAATAAACTCCTGTATTCTGTAATTGGAAGAGAGCCTGGTTACTTAATCCACATCCCAGGCTAATGAAATACTTGTCATTACAGCAGCAGCTTGAACACATGCTATACATCATCTAATAAAGTGAGATGTGTGGAAGAGAAACAAGACAGAGCAATTTTGTGTGCAAGGATTTTAAAAGAGCTGGTTTAAGACTAATTGGGGATCATTGCTCTTCAGGAAAAGAAAGGTGGAAGGAGTCCCAAAATCTGGAGAGAGGAGAATGTGCCTGTAAGAGCAGCAGCCTCACATCTGTCTTAGGCACAGTAACACAACGTCTGATGGAGGATCCAAAAATTAGGGGATTGTGGGTAATATTATGATTATAATTGAATAATAGCACGCTCATTAAAACAGAGGAATTAATAGCAATCAACTTATGGAAAATAGATTTTGTCAAGCTAAATTAACACTTTCTATGAGAAACACAGAGCTGGTTGGTAGAGTCTGAATATTTGTCATTATTTGTACACATCATAAATAGGGCTTTTTTTTTTTTTTTTTTTTTTTTCTGGGTGACAGTGAATAAACAGAACAACTAAATAATGCAGATCTTGGAAATAGGAGCAGCACCTATAGGGGAGTTCAGTTCTCCTCTGGGATTGGCCTTGGAGCTCCCAGTCCCTTCCAAGAAGGATGTTGGTGAATGGCAGAAGGTGGATGGAAGAGACCAGAGAACAATACCAGGACTTGGGCACCTCCAAGAGATGATGTGACTTAGCTCAGCAGGGATCCCCATCCAGGGGAGACAGATTTATATCCTAGAGATGGGTGGACATGGAACAGAATAATGGAATGGTTTGGGTTGGAAGGGACCTTAAAGATTATCCACTTCCAGCCTCCTGCCATGGGCATGGACACCTTCCACCAGCTCAGGTTGCGTCCAACCTGGCCTTGGACACTTCCAGGGATGAGGAGCCCAGACATTTAGTAGGTCCAGACATTTAGAAAGCTCTGGATGAGCACCAGGGGAAAAAAAAAAAAAAAAATGTTCTGTGTGTTGCTGTCAACTCCTACAGATAAATTAATTTGCCTTTTTTTATTATTTTATTATTTTTTTAACCGTGAAAAATGCTTTAATCCAAGCCAGCAGTAATTCAGGAAGGCTCAGTGCCGTGAGGTACACAGGATCTGAGTAGATAATCACACCAGGATCAGTGGGACGTGCTGATGTCCCGTTCCCTGTTGGTTCCCAGCCCGTTCTCCCACGGGCAGGCGAAGGGAGGGCTCCGTCTCGTTGCGTGAGGAGCAGGTCAGTGTGTGTGCA
This sequence comes from Empidonax traillii, assembly GCF_003031625.1. NCBI lineage: Eukaryota > Metazoa > Chordata > Aves > Passeriformes > Tyrannidae > Empidonax > Empidonax traillii. The sequence continues at coordinate 177,388 of NW_020955905.1, read as the reverse complement.
CAGAGCCCAGAACCTGCCAAAAACTTGTCTGTAAGTCAGGGCAGTCTGCTGGAGTCAGCAGCACCGAGATGTCCAGGCCATCTGTGACACACCTAAGGCTGCTGAGCAGCTTGGCTCCATCTGGAGCTGCCGTGAGCTCGCTGCCGGCACCGCTCCTCTGAGGATGGTCAGCTGTGGAGAGGGGACATCTCTCACCCATGTCCCCTCAGTGAGGGCATATGGCCCTTTAGCTCTGGCCCCACAGCCTGGCCCAGGCTCCTGTGAAGCCCAGGTTATCCACATGGATCCTGAGCTTCTCCCCAGCCCTCTCATTTTTGCACTTTCTGCATTTGCACTCCGTACGTGGCCGCGTTTCAGGGGAGGAGACTGGACAAGGCACAGGAGCAATGGGTGGAAAGTGACTGTGCTTTTTGGGTGCTGACTGTGCTTTTTGGGTGCTGACTGTGCTTTTTGGGGGATGGCTGTACCCCAGCACGTGAGGCAGAGACTGAGATTCCACTTTTCCCTGGCTTAGCCCTTCTTGCTCACTGAAACAGAAAAGGTTGAGGGGAGAGTTAAGGATGAAAGGCCGGGCTGGGAGAGCTGGGCTTGGTCAGTCTGGAGAAGAAAAAAAGGCTCTGGGAAGACCTTGGAGCCCCTTCCAGTGCCTAAAGGGGCTCCAAGGGAGCTGGAGAGGGACCTGGGACAAGGGATTGGGGGGACAGCACAAGGGGGAATGGTTTCAAATTGTCAGAGGGCAGGGTTGGATTCAATATGGTAATCTCACGTGGAGATGGGGATGCAATAACTTTTCCCGATGAAACCATCCCACCTGTGGGATGTGAAGGCAAACTTCACACGGAGACTGTCCCGCTTATGAGCCCTCCCCCTGCTCTGCTGCTCTTCCCCAGCCTGAAAGGATGTCATGAGAAAGCAGGAACTCTTTGCCTTTGACCTCTTGAGGTCCCTGTGGCCATGAGACAGGAACATCCCTGCCATGCCCAGAGCTCTGGGATGAGGGGGTTCCTGTCCTGGCCTTTGGAGACCCCGGGGCAGAGACAACTGGGAGGGAACAAGGGGAAGGATGGAATCACATATTGGGGTTCATACACATCGATATGGGGTGTTGAGCAGAGGTATGTGGGGGGTGTATGGGATGAGGGACAGGGCTAAGGGGGTGCAAGGAGTATATCAGGTGTGTTGGACAAGTCTGTGGAGTTATGCATCTGTATATGGGATATGTGGTACTGGGCCATAGGGACTGGGGGGGGGATGGGTGCATTTGGGTTGTGTAGGGCAGAGCTGTAGGATTATTTATCCATTTGTGGGGTGTGTCACAAGACTATGGGGTTGTGCATCCACATTATGGGTGCCTGGGAGACAGCCAGAAGGTTGTGCACCCGTGTATGGAGTAAGTGGGAGTGAGCTACAGGGTTAAGGAGGTGTATATGGCACATATGGGAAAGGGCTATAGGGTCATGGAGGTGTATATGGAATATGTGGGAAAGGGCTATAAGGTCAAGGAGGTGTATATTGGGGTACATGGGAAAGGGCTACAGGATTAGGGAGGTGTACATGGGATATATGGGAAAGGGCTGTAGGGTTATGGTGTATGTGGGATAAGTGAGACAGGGTTATAGGAGTAAGGGGGTGTGTATGGGATATGTGGGGCAGCGTTATAGGTTTAGGGAGGTATATATGGGATACGTGGGGCAGGACTGTAGGGTTGGGGAGGTGTATATGGGGACGGTGAGACAGGGCAGCCCGGGGGCTGGAGGAGGGGGATATTCACATGGGCAGGCAGTGATGGAGGGGTCAGACCAGGACCAGGACCCAGGCAGGACTAGAGCTGCAGGTCCGGTGGGATGGGGGTCGGTGAGATGGGGGTCCGATATCCACCCCCCCCCTCCGATCCCCCCGCGGCGCTGTGCCCGCTCCCCGCCCGCCCTGACGGCCGCTCTCTCCCCCTCTCCCCGCTCCGCCGCCCCGTCCCTCCCTCCCTCTCTCCCTCCCTCCCTCCCCGCTCTCCTCTCCTCTCCTCCCTCCAGCAGAGCCTCCGCCTCCGCCTCCCCGCCCGGCGCCTGGTCCTGGCGCGGCTGCCGAACGGTCCCGCTCGACGCCTCCCGGACCAAGTGTCTGTGTGACCGGCTCTCCGCCTTCGCCATCTTAGCCCAGCTCAGCCCCGACATGGTGAGTCCCGCCGAGGGAGGAGCGGAGGGCACGGGGAGGCGAGGGGGGGGGACACACCGGGGGGACAGGGAGAAGGGAAGCGGGACGCGCGGCCGGGATGCAGCGGAGCATCCCCGGGTACCGGCGGGGACGAGCCCCGAGCGCTGCTGCAGTCCGGGGGTCACCGGCACCGTGGCGACACGGCGGGTGGCTTGGCATCGCCCTCCCCCCTTCCCTGCCCGGCCGCCCTTCCTCTCCCCTTCCCCCCCGACCCTGAGCGCGGCTTCGGGGACGCGGCACACACAGACACATCGCGGGTGATGTGCCGCGCTGCGCTCCCCGCGCCCTCCCATCCATCCCTCCATCCCCATCCATCCCTCCATCCCCGCGCCGCGCTTTGGGACGCGGATCCCGCTAAATGTGGGGAGCGACCGGCCCCCGCAGGCGCCTTCGCTCCCGTGGGCTCCCCCACGCACGGGATCTTCGCACGTGTCTTTTTTTTTTTTCTTTTTTTTT
>NW_020955905.1:158971-174016 GCF_003031625.1 Empidonax traillii | reverse complement strand
AAAAAAAAAAAAAAAAAAAAAAAAAAGAAAAAAAAAAGTGCGAGATTCCTAGAAATTAACGCTGGGCGGCTGCACCCTGAGTCAGAGCACGGGGAGGGTGCCAGGGCATTAAAGGCGACACTGGGGTGGCCAAAAGAGGCTGCACAGGGTCCTCTCTTCCACCTTGTGCTTTTAAATTTTTTAATTTTTTTTCTTTTTTTTTTTTTGAAGTAGTTCATCCTCTTTTTTTGGACAGTTCCCGGGTTCACAGAGCAAAGCCCCCCTCCCCTCCTCCACCTAAAGCTTCTCCATCTGCCTGGACACTGGGAGTTACTGGGCCTTTGCAATTATTTACTAATTATGGCTTGCTTGTTAAATGCTGGCTTAATTCAGCAAAAGGGGAGGGGAAAAGAAGAAAGGAAGGGTGAGGGTGGTAAAGGAGAGGGGGGATCACATTTTCCAAGATGAAGGTTTGGTTTATTATTAGAAACACTAATGTATTTGGTCCACTAGTTACCATGGAAACAACATCTGCACTGAAGTGGTTTTAAAGACACAGTGTTGGTTGTGTTTGCCCGGGCCCCGTGGAGGCCCAGCCACCACAAGGCTCTCAGTTGGGCTCTGGGGTGTCAGGTGGAGCCACTTTTGGGGGCCTGTTGAGAGAGGCACCAAGTTTCTGGTCTTGGTAGAGGTGCTCTGGTTGAAGGATGCTCAGAGGTGGGACAGGGAGTGTGTTCCTGCTTGGAAGGGGCCTGGAATGGGCTGGTTGCTTTGACATTGGTGTCCCTGTGCCTGTCTTCTTCCATGGGTCTTTGCTTCCTTGTCCTCCCACTGTGAACCAAGTGGGCACTCTGAACCAGCCTGCTGGGCTGGTGCTTTCCAGGAGTGGGATCCAGCCTGCTGGAGGTGGGACAGGGTGAGCTCAGGTGAGCCAGCTGGGAACCATCCCCTGCCCTGGGAGCTCCCAGGGCCATGTCCTGCCAGCAGCAAGGCTTCACCCCTCACCCCAAGCTACAACAGCTCAAGTGTCTGGCTCCAGAGTTCGTGGTGACCCCCACGGTGATGGATTGGATGGCTGAGCCTTGTCCTGCACGGGAAGGGCTCCAAGGTGTCCTGACAAAGTTTAGGGAGATTGCGTGGTTGGAGAAAATAATCTGGGATTTCTGCTGCAGGAATGCTTCTGAGGCAAAGCCTGGAGTGCAGCGAGCCCAGATGTGCAGCTGAGCTGCTGGTGAAGGTCCCCTGCTGATCCATCCTCTGGGCAATGTGGGAAAAGCAAAGGGAATCTTTGCCTTGGCTGAAGCAGAAGTTTCTCTGATGGAGACTTTATGCTCACACAGTGCTTGGTACTATTTAACTAAGCAGCTTGGGGACAAAATGGTTAATTTGACATGGCCAGACACTGCTGCTCCCTCAGCTCCAGGTGTTTGGAGTGTTATCTGGATAACGCAGGGTTGGTGTAAGAATTTTTGCATCTGAGAGTGGGTTTGTCTGCAGGAGGATGCAGGTTCCTTCCCCCAGGCATGTTTTATTATATCTGCAACTAAACTCACAGCTCCTCCTTTGGGGTTTAGGCCTAAAATTACTTCCTTCGTCCTCCTTCCAGCTCCACTGGCTGGGTTATGTTTTCACAACTCATTCTTTTTCCCTGCCTCACAAGCATCAGGATGAGTCCTTTGGCCGTGTCTGGGGGAAAACTGGGGCTTGGATGTCTCCTTGGATAACCCTGCTAAGCAAAACCAAGGGTTTGATGATGCTGTGGAGCATCATCCAGGCTGAGCTCAGGTGAGCCAGCTGGGACCCATCTCCTGCCCTGGGAGCTGGTGGGCCCGCGCTCATCCAGGTCCTCATTTCCTCGGTTTCCTCCCCAAATCTCATTCTGAACAAGCCCACGTTGCCTCCCGTCCCCAGAGGTGGCATCTCGTCATCGTTGGTGTCTGCGGTGGTGACATTTATGGTGCCGTTTTTCATGTGCCTTTGGAGCTCTCAGGACAAGAAGCTCCGTCCGCCCGGGTCATTAATATTATTTATTGCTATAAATCTCCCTTCTGGAGTCTTTGGCCCTGGCAGTTTGAAATATTTGTAACCCTGATATGGGCACAGCTTCTTTGCAGGGGAAAAAAAAAAAAAAAAAAAAAAAGGTCTGTGAGAGAGGATTTTGGGATGATTGTTGCTGCTGGTTCGGACTTGCCAAGGACAGTTTCCCCGCGTTGGGACCTGAGAGTTGCTCATGTGGCAGGGAAAGGAAGCGGTCTTTCCTTGATTTCAGTGAAGCTAGAGGCTAAAAATTCTGTGGTTTTGGATCACTTTGGGAGGCAGACATCCCTAAGCCCTGATGGAGCTGTTCAGATCCAGCTCAGAAGCTGGAGTTCAGATTTGTGTTTGATTTCCCTTGGATCCTGCTATTTCCAGAGGCAGCCTCATGCACTGGTTTGGCACAACTGCTGTTTGACCATCATGAAAGATTAAAACCTTTTAAATTAAGGAGCACAGACAGGCATTTTGGGACTGTCTCTTCGTTTGCTTTTATAGCCTGCCCAGCCTGGGAGGGCAATGGCATTGACATGCCGTGGTGCTACACCTGCATAATAGCAGTGCTAACAGGGAGTGAGGGCAAAAGCAAACTGCAGAGCTGCATGTCAGGCTTGTGGTGGCGTTTTCTCGGTGTTTCTGGGAGATTTTTGGAGGTTGGAAGGGAGTAGAGCAGGAGGCTGAGGATGGGCGGGAGAGACTTTCGCTCTTTGGCTGTCTCGTTCGAGTTTGGTGTTCTCTCTGGTGCCCACCTGCTTAGGATTGGCCTTTATGAAGTTAATCAAGCTTTGAAGGATTGGCCTTTATGAAGTTAATCACGCTTTGAAGCTCAGTTCAAGGCCAGGTTGGATGGTGCTTTGAGCAACCTGGTGGAAGGTGGCAAGAGGGTTCTATTGAGATGATCTTTAAGGTCCCTCCCAACCCAAACTGTTTGGTGATTTTATTATTCATACAGCACTTAGGACTGTAGTAAGGCTGTACAAAGACATCTCTGCTCTCTCTCCCCCTCCTTACTACCTTGTCTGCTGGGACAAGGCTGATCAGAATGAGCTCTGCTCTCATTTGTGGTGTTAGCAAAGCTTGAGAGCTGCTGGTGGCAGGAACCCGTAGGGGTGCAGAGTTTGTTATGTCTGTGCTGAATTTTTGGAAGGTCTCACCTCTGTGTCAGTGTTTACTGACATGCAAAACCATGACCTGGGAGGGTTGCAGGGCACCTGGACAGTTTTGTGGGGTGTTTTGTAGCAGGACAAACGTGAGAATGCGCTGGCAAGGCGAGTGAGTGCCTGTAATGAGCAGGTCTGGGAGAGGAGACGAAATGGCCTCAAGTTGTGCCAGGGGAGGTTTAGGTTGGATATTAGGAAAAATTTCTTCATGGAGAGGTTTGTCAAGCATTGGAACAGGCTGCCCAGGGAAGTGGTGGAGTCACCATCCCTAGAAGCGCTTAAAAAACATGTTCTTGTGGTCTTTGAGGACATGGTCTAGCTGTGCTGGGCTGATGGTTGGACTTAATGATCTTGGAGGTCTTTTCCAACCTTAACCGGCCTGTGATTCCGTGATTCTACATCCCAGGATGTCGCAAGAGGGTTTGTTCATTGTCACCTCCAGTTTGCATGACTGGAAGGCACCTTTCATGGGGTGCCACCTGCCCACGGGGACACCACCTTCTGAGCTCCCCTCTCAGCTCTCAGTTCCTTTGTTCTTTCCTGAAATTGGGCCAACCTCATGTTTGAAGCAGAGGGTGAGAAATCCCTTTTACCCCCGGGGAAATTGTGAAGCCTGGAGACTCTCAGGTGTCCCTCTTGGCTGTGGGAAGGGAATCGACACCCGGGCCTGGTGTGATCATCCCAGAATATTTCGGGTTGGAAGGCACTTTTAGAGTTCTGGCTGTACCTTGAAGATCTTCCCTCTGAAAGGATTGTCCTGTGCCATGGGAGGTCTGTGTACTTCATGGAGAGTGCACAGACACAAGGTGGGTTATTTTAAGCTCCTAAAACTCTGTAGGGCTCTGCTTGCTCAGGGAGTAGATCCAGGTTTTGCAGCAGGAAAGAAAAAAAATTGATGTTAATGAATCAAATGTTTTGTAAGGGTGTAGCAGTTCTGACAACATTTTGATAGAAAATTATAGCAGTTTCACTTAGATAAGACTGGAGAACTTTATTTGGAGGTGAACATTTTTACCATTTATATTCTTCCAGCATTTATCACATGAGATTTGGAGTTTGGATATGAACAAAGCCTTTTGCATACCCTGAGAACTGCCAGTTCTCCTGTTTACAACAGTTTCCAGGTTTAGTTAATAACAGTGCTGCTTTTTCTGCAATATTAACTCTTTGATTCATAAGTTGGACTCTTCTGATGAAGCCAGGTCCTTGGTTTTCTTGTTGCCCAGCTGGAAGTCTTGAGGCATCGAAGCACTGCCAGTTTGTTCAGGGGTCTAGGGAAGAGTTTATTAGGCTGATATGTCGAGGTGTATTGGACAGGCTACAGCCAGAGCTGTTTCCGTGGCTGTAAGTGAAATTATGACCTTGAGCTAATCACTTCCTTGCTTTCTGCGTCCCTTTCCCCAGCTGCAGCACCCTCGCAGGTGACATCCCAGGCTCTGTGCAGCCACATCTGCACAGTGCCCCCAGCCTGAAGGGTGCTACAGGAAGCACCAAGTGCTGTCATCTCCCTGGCAGAGCGTTAGGAGCCTCCTCTTGCTGGGTTTTTAGCAAGAGCCGTGCCAGGGTGAACATTGCTGAGCTGCGAAATATTTGGGCATTTTGAGGTCCAAATCCTACCCGAGCTCCCGCGCTCGTGCTGTTGGCACCTCTTCCTGCAATCACCCCGTCCTCTCCAGGATGCTGCTGTGTGTAGAGTGTCTCTTAGGAGCTGATTACGCCTCTTGAACTGGAAATACTGCCTAAGATTTCCTGGGGATTTGTGCTGTTACTGCTGAACTCTCCCGGGATGAGAAGATGCCAAAGTGGGAGCGGTGCAGGGACACTCCAGCTGGACTCCTGCTCGTCCCAGGAGAGCTCTGTGCTGGGATCAGGGAAGGATATGGTGTAAGTGCTGCTGGGGATTTCAGGGCTTTGCCCATCTCCTGCTCCACAGCAGGAGCAGCTGCTGTGTTTTCTCAGGGGTGTTTTTCCCCGAGGTCTGTGGCAGCCTGGAGGAGCAGGCTGTGATTCCGTAAATCACAAGCTGGGCTTTGCCTTGCTCAGCAGGGGTGCTCCTTTCACTAAATCCAGTTTAGCCCTCCTGAGTTTCAGCAGGCGTGGATAGAATGGAGAAGACAAGGTATGAACCAGCTGGGCAGGCAGTTTTCCCCTCCTACTCTCTCCCATAATAAGATTAGGAAAGAGAGAGGATGTGTGATGCCCTTAGGTGGCCAAATGGGCCAACCCACAGTCTGACTGCCTCTTAAAAGAATTCCATTATTTTTCCAAAGTGGCCTCTTAGCAGAGGAGCTGGAATGTGATCCTACATGCTGGAAATCACCTGCTTTTAAATGTTTGCTCTGTCAGTGGTGTGAAGTCTGTCAGTGTGTGTTGCAGAGTGAATTAGGGCTAAATCTCATTGGAGTTTGGAGAGGACCCGGAGTCAACGTACGGATGATTCATGTCGGATTTTTAGAGGAAGGGGATTACTGACAGAGCTTGTGGTGTGCTCCAGGTGCCAGAATAACCCTGGCTTTGCAATTTTGGTGGGAGATGTGCCTGCAGATTGCCCTTTCTAAACGCTGTTCACAGACGCCTAAGAAGGGATCCCATTAGCAAGTAAGCGATCGGTGTTTGAACACAGACAGGCAAGGAATGAGAGACGAGTGGGGTAGGAAATCCCTCTCAGTGCTGTGCTTCCAGCAGAGACAACACTTGAATATATTAAAAGAAGACAGGTAGCACAGAAGGTAATAATGGGAGGATTTGGCTCAGCATAATAAGCAGTCACCCAGCATCCCACCTCCTTCTCGGCTGTCTGCGGATTCAGCTGTCGATCCAGCCGGGAGTTCGGGAGACATTCCCAGCTGACAGCTTTCCTGTGCCGAGTTCCTCGTGGATTTGCCCAGGTCTTTAACTCCTGACTGAAGTCCAGGTGGTGGGATTGCAGCAGTGTGGGGTTGCAGCTCTTCCCTGAGCTCTGCACAGCCCTGGCAGTGACTCTCCTGCAGGCAAATGCTGCATCACCCTGTATCTCTCCATCTGAAGGGGACGTGGGAGAGGAACATGAGCAAGTGGCTGGGAGCTTAGAGGCTCTGTGGGATTCAGTGTGAGTAATTCCAAGCCAAATTCACCCTTTGGTGCAAAGGCAGCACTGGCATTAACCAAGTGACCCCAGCAGCAGGGCAGGGCTGAGGTTGATCCCTTGTCTTCAGTTCAAATTAAAACCTCCCTGTGAATGTCTGGGATGCTGAGTGTCCAGGAATTCCTGAGGGGTTTGGTGCTTATTTTTGAGCTGCAGTGCCTGATGGCTTGTTGCCATGAAGGCAGCTTAGGGAGTGTGACAGCTGCCCTATTACCCAGCCACAGCGTAGTGCTCTGCTAAAGGAGGTGTGGATTTAAGCCAGGCCACCAAGGTCTTCCCAATTCCCCCACTTTTCCCTCTCCTGAAAGCTCAGGAAGCAGTGTGTGCAGACTTGAGGGCCAGAAATGTGAACGAGGGGCGGTGAGAGGTATCTGTCTGGGGTGCTGTGTTTTGGGGCCAAGCAGGATGACTGGTGAGTTGTGGGAGGGTGTGTGGGAAAGGACGCGTCAGAGCGTTTGGTGTGGTTCCTCCTCGCTGATGGAGAGCAGGGGTGAGCTCTGCAAGATGTTTTGACTCCCTTCTGGAGCAGAAAAGGCTGAGGGGAAAGAGGATAATAGTCTTGAAACGGGGAGAAGGTGGCTGTGGAAAGGGAATAATCTGCTTTCTGTGTCTGCTGGGGATTGAGCTCAAATTGTAGAGTGAGAGATTTAATTCAGGCACAAGGGAAAACCTTCTGACTGCAGGGAGAGTCAAGCTCTGAGAGCCTCCATCAGCAAAGGTTGTCTTGAAGAGGCTGGGGGTGGCTTCAATGGCTTTTCAGGATGAGCTGGGCTCATCAGGGCTTTTTCCACCTTTTTACTTGTAATTCTGTGAACCAGATCCCCTTTGTGTCTGCTCCTTGCTGTGTGCAAAGAGAGGAATGTGGCAGAGGGGCAGCACGTCCGTGGGAGGTGGAGGCGTGGGATGGAGGCAGATGGGAAAGCCAAAAATCCCACAGTCTGTCCACAACTTCCCGTCCTTAACTGTAGCTGTTGATCCATTGTTATTTATATATTTATAACCTGCTGTCTGGAGGTGTCACCTGGGAGGCTTCAGCTGTGGAGCACAACTTCAATCTGTTCCACGCTGAGTGAGCCACAGAGACACCCTGACCCAAAACAGGTGGAATTGGGCTGAAATTTCCACGTGAAACACAAGGATGCTCGGACAGAGGCGGGTGTGGGGGCCCGTGTAAACAGCATGAGGGCATTAGTCATCCTGATCCGCAGATCCTGCCGGAGTCAGGATTGCTCCGTGGGCTCTGCACCAGGCAGGGCTTTACGAGGGGGAAGGGGGGGGGTTGAAGCAAGAGCACTGGGTTTTTTGGGGAGCTTCTCCCAAGGCAGGGGATGGCGTGGGAGCATCACAAAGGGGCTTGTTTGAAAATGGTAACAAGTGGGTGATGGAGGCTGGGCTTCCTGGGCTCCTCGGGGTGGGAGTCACAATTAGTGCTAAATGAGATTATCTTCCTCTCCAAAGCGCTTCAGGGACTAAGCACGTTGTGTTTGGAGAGTCAAGTGGAACTGTTGAGTGTTTCTTGTCGTTCTGGTATAATTCTGCACCCATCTCCACGGTACTTTGGCCTGTAAAAGCCCTTCTTTAGGTAATTTTGACAAGCTGCTTCACCACCGAGCCTTTTATGCCCTGCCCAAAGGCTAAGGCTGCCCTTAAATTGCCATGCAGTTAAGGCATGGCTAAGTCATTATTATTATTATTTTACAACAAATGTCTACTCATTTAAACCCAAATTGAGGCTGCTTCTGAAAGGTTTGTGCCCTTCGTAGTTTTGCCGTCTGTGAATGACTGAGTGGACAAACCTAATGGCAAGATCTTTGAGGCAAAAACGGGCAATATGTGTGGCAAACAAATGTCAGAGTTGTAATTAGGGGTATCTGAGCTTGCAACTTCCCTCTCAGTGGGAGGCCTGTCTAATGAAGAAGGTGGGATTATGCTGGGTGGGAGAACTGTCAGTCAAAACTCAGTCTGCAGCTCGAGTGCTCGCTGCCTACCTGCCCTACCAGCCACGAGGATGTACAGAATATATTCGAGAAATCTGTGAAAGCAAAATGACTCTGCTCTTTTCCCACAAGTAAGACAAGTGCTTTCATTTTTTCTTTGACAAATGGTTCTTTTCCCTCTTTTTAAACATGGCAATCATGCCAGCCGCTCCCCAGCTGGGGAATATCCTACTACTGGGGCCACTTTTGGGTTTGTTTATATCAGCTCAGAACAGCTGTAAATCCAGGGGCTGTTACAGCTTTACTTTCCAATCACTCAGCTGTGAATGAGTTGGGTGTCAGGGCTGGGAGCTGATTCCTGGAGATCACTGCTCCGTGGAGGGGGAGTTGGCCCCAGGGGTTCCCCGGTGACCAGCTGTGTGTCGCACTGGGTGGGTGGGAACGTGCTGGATCCCACGGGCTCTTGGGATTCCAATGGGAGTAAAGCTGTCATTATCCCCATAAGAGCACGCCAATCTGCTGCCAAAATGGCTGAAATCCCTTCATCTCCTTTTACAAGGTGAAAAGGAGCCCCTGGAAGCCTCTGAGGACTGGTAATGGTCTGGACGCATGTTTTACTGCAGGGCTGTTGGTTCAAGCCCAGTTTGGGTCAGGAGCTGTTGTCAGTGCAGGGATCTTTAGTGAGAGATGGGAGCCTGGGTCCTGCAGGAGAGGAATTGCATCTGCAAGGAACAATTGGGGTTTGTTCAGCCTGGAGAAGAGGACCTCCAGGGGAGACCTCATCACAGTCTGCAGCTTCCTCATGAGGGGAGGAGGAGGGGCAGGCACTGATTTCTTCTCTCTGGTGACCAGTTACAGGACCCAAGGGAACTGATGATATGTCAGAGGAGGTTTGGGTTGGATAGTGGGAAAAGTTTTTCACCCAGAGACTGGTTGGGCACTGGAACAGCCTTCCCAGGGCAGTGGTCACAGCACCAAGGCTGACAGAGCTCAAGAAGTGTTTGGACAGCACCCTCAGGGACGTGGTGGGATTGTTGGAGTTGTTCTGTGAAGGGCCAGGAGCTGGACTCTGTGATCCTTGTGGGTCCCTTGCAACTCCAGATATTCCATGATTCTATGAACTGGATAAAGGCAGGGTTTAAGAGATGCCTTAGGGGTGGCTTGGGCAGTCATTACCCAAGTGTTCCCCACCTGTGCTTTGCATGAAACTTTTTCCTGAGGCCTTCAACAGGCAAGGGGAGAGGGAGGGTGGATGTTTGTTCTCTGGGGGATATGAGCATCTTTGGCAGGAATCTTCCTGCAAACCCTGTAGCCTCTGGTGTTCCCCCCCCCTCCTCAGCTGGGTCTCTCTGAAGGGCAGGGTGCACAGGAGTGGGCAAGGAATGTTTTGGGGGAGAGCTGCTGGTCTGGCATCGCTCACCAGCACCACACTGATAGTAAAACAAACAACGGGCTGTTTTGGAATAATTTGGTGAAATGCCGTCGCCTGGCATGGAACCAAAACACTGCTTAAATCAGGATAAACACAGTCTGGATTTTACTCTCATTTTCCATCCCCAATCTGCCACAGACTTATTTTATTTTAGCTGTGTGTAAATCTTACCACATTTCCCTGCAAGGTGCTCAGAGCTGCTGCTGTGAAGCTACAAGAGAGGAGGGCAACCAGCTTCCAAATCAGCTGCAGGATTTGAATTGGTTATTCTCTGTGTAGTACACAGAAAGGGCAATTCCCAGCAGAAAGGAGTAGGAAAAAAGACTCATTTTTAATGTGCCTGGAGAGGATGTAGAGAGCATACAGAGCATATGTCCCTGTGGTAAAATAATGCTAGTAATAGTAATAGTAGTAACAACGATGATGATGATGATAATGGTAACAATAATAATAAATTCCATGGCAGAGGTGGCTCTAGTGCTGTCCTGTAATTGTCCCTAATATTTAATTTTTATAATGCTCCCTGGCTTGTGCCAACCAGCAATGTCCAGGGCGCGGATTGCTCCATGAATCTTAAAATCATGGAATCATTAAGGGTGGAAAAGACCTCCAAGATCATCAAGTCCAACCTTTGACCGAACACCACCGTGCCCACTAAACCACATCGCGAAGTGCCACGTCTGCTCCTTTTTCGAACCCTTCCAGGGGTGCTGAATCCACCACTTCCCTGGGCAGCCTGTTCCCAGTGCATAACCACCCTTTCAGTGCAGAAATTTTGCTCAGTATCCAACCTGAACCTCCCCTGGTGCAACTTGAGGCCATTTCCCCTTGTCCTGCCATCAGTTGCCTGGGAGAAGAGACCAACCCTCGCCTCACCACAACCTCCTTCCAGGGAGTTGTGGGGAGTGAATGTTCCATAAGCAGTTTGGACAGGACCCCTCTGTTTTGAATGTGAGTCTTTATGAACATCTGTGTCATACATCCACAACAGAGTGGACTGTTTGATTCTCCTGGACTGGCAGAGCAAAACGAGGTTTGCTCCTCCCTGCAGTGCCTGTGTCAGTGCTGCTGCACAATGCGATTAAAGTTCACTTCTGCCTCCGTTCTCTCAGAAGCAAAGAGCAGATACCCGCAGAGGAATAGGCCATTTTGGTTATTACTTAGCTTTATTGTGGAAAATGGTTTTTATTTTCCTCTTCAGTATGCTTTAAAGGGAAAGGCTGCAACCGAGCAAGCTTTCCATATGCGTGAGAAGCAAAGATTTAAAAGCCAGACACTCCATCTGGCCAGCTCACAAACAGTTAAGCCTGGAGCTCTCTCCACTCTCCTCCATACCTCCCCATGTTAATATTGCACAGCAGAGACTGAGATGCTGGTTCTTGATTGTCCTGATGTAGCCCCAGGAACCCCTTGAGGCGTTTCTGCACCGCAGCGATCCAAGCTGAGTTAAGCTTTGGATGAGAGGTGGAGGGCAGTATTATTCTCCTCCAACTTCAAGGGGATCAAAACAGGCCCCTGAGAAGCTAAAACCAGCGTTTGCCATCTAAAGCAGGTCAGCTGAGAGGGCTTTGAGAAAGATTGGCCGAAGTGGTGGAGCCACGTGGCCACAGTTGACTTGCGGGCAAGCTGGGAATAGACCCCCACTCTCCTCCATCTCCACCCCCACGCTCCTCCTGGAGGTCCCAGCAGTCTGATTCCCAAAGTGCAGCCCACAAAAAAGATGCCAAGTGACTCATAGGCTGCTCCTCAGAGCTCCGTAAAACGGGGATTTCAGCAGCTTGGCCGAGCAAAGCCTCATTGGAAAGGGGACAGGGAGGGAATAAAGCACGGTGTGTTTCAAGTGATGGCAGTGGGAATGTTTGGGGGCAGAAGAAGAGTGGTCCTCAGCATTAATATGAGCCTCCTCCATGTCGGGACTGGAAATCCGAGGCTCTGGAAGCGCGGCGTGGTCGCTCAGGGGTGGCAGCGAGCTGACCGTGGTGCTGATGACTGGCAGGTAGATAATGCGGGCTGTTAACTCCCGTAATTCCCTGCCAGCCCGCAGGAAATTATCCTGACAGTTCCCATTTAAAGGGAGGCTGCGTGGCCACTCCTCTGCCCTCAGAGCTTCATCAGGGCTGTTTGCTAAACACAGATTGTGTCTTGAGAGCAGGCTCAATACCCGCCGAGGAGCCGGCAATTGTTAATAAATAACGACGCGTTAAGGTGCTCTCTCCGGGTGATTTTTGTGTTCTGTGATTGCCCGGAATTGCCCGTTAGACCGGCCAAATTACAGGAAAGGGGGCCCTGAGCTCCACAAACTCTTTCCTGATAATGGGTGACTATTAGCTCTGACACGGGAAGCCTGTGGTAATGACACGGGGGGAGCAGAGCAAGCGAGAAATCCTCCGGGCCTGCCCTGCAGTGGCAGGGGCTGAGCTCGGCAGGATGGCACGTTTGCCAGGAAGAAGTTGGGAAAAGGTAATTTATTAAGGGTGCCACTGAGTGACACCTTCGTGCAGGCGTCTCAAAGCCCTTCTCGGAGGTTGGAGGATGGAGGAGAAAAGGCTCTGAGGGGACCTTGCTGTGGCCTTTCAACAGATAAAACTTCATAAGAAAGATGAAGAAATACTTTTTTACGTGGTTTTATTTGAGATGGAGTTAAAGCAGCTTGTGTGGGGCTGCATTTGGATTTGTGTTGAAAGCAGTGTTGCTGATAATAATAATTAAAACAGTGATGTTTTAATTATTGGTGGGCAGTGCTTACACAGCACCGAGGCCTTTTTTTTTTGCTCCTTACCCGACCCCACCAATGAAAAGTCTGGAGGTGCAGAAGAATTTGGGAGAGGACACAGCTGGGACAACTGACCCCAACTACCTGGAAGGATGTTCCACACCATATTATGTCATGATCAGCCACTAAACTGGGAGGGTTGGAGGTTGTTGGAGGCTGCCATTGCTGACATGTAGAGACAGGACGAGGGGGAAAGGCTTTAAACTGAAAGAAGTTAGAACTATATTAGATATTGGGGAGAAATTCTTCCCTGGGAGGGTGGTGAGGCCCTGGCACAGGTTGCCCAGAGAAGCTGTGGATGCCCCATGCCTGGAAGTGTTCAAGGCCAGGTTGGGTGGAGCTCTGAGCAACTGGACCCACACACAGTGAGCTGAGTTGTGTCGTTCTCATCCAGGTGAAGGTGTCGTGGCATCGCTCAGTACCAGAGTCCTAAGAGATACTGTTTGTTGCTGTGGATTTCTGCTGACCTTTTTATCAGTGCTTGTCCTGGTCTAGAGTACAGGTGCTTTACTATCTCAGTGAAGTGTTTATGTGAATGAGAAACCCAGAATCCAACAAAACGGGGATAAAAAAAAAAAAAAAATCAGTGTGTTTTTTTGGCTGAGCAAAGAGCTCGTTCACCTCTTGCTCACTCAACCCTCCTGAGTTGTTCTCTTACAGCACTGACATAGACCCTTTTGTTTAGAAAGCTGTTCATTCTGTGAGTACTGGTAAAAGCATTATTTTCCAGCAATTTTAACAGCTGCCTCTCTGCTTTGACAAGAGTTGTCCAACCAGCGATGAAATCAATACGATGTGGCTTAAAAAAAGGCTTCTCAGGAATCAAACCTTTGTCCAGTGGCACAGTAAAGTGGTTCCTGAGAATTCTTGGAGTAAATCACACCCACCTAGTCCAGTTCTTTGTTAGAAGAGTGGGATGAGTCTCGTTGCTCTGAGCTCATGGCCTGTGAGGAGAAGGAGATGGACTTGCTTGGCCTTGCAGAGGTGGATGAAGGGGGGAATCTGATCACAGCCTGAGGGTGTCAGAGGGGCAGTTACAAAAATTATAAAACCAAATTCCTCTGGCTTGTGCCTGATGGTTTAACAACGGGAAAAGCCACAAAACCTTGGGAAAAACCCTGTCACCAGGAGAGTGATGTAGCCCTGCAGTGGGCACCAATGGGATGGGAGCTCTCCATCTTGGAGAATTCCCAAAGCTTATCCAGACAAAACCAACACCTGATATTAGGGGTAGCCTTGCTCCAAGCAGTAAATTGGATTGTAAAGCTGAAGTTGTCCCTTGCAACCAGTACTTCTGTAATTCTCTGACTTCATGAATCTTTAATTTCGGATGTGCAGGAAGTCAGGCTCAAGGCAACCATTACAGAGAGCAAACACATTTCTAAAACCAAACAAAGCCCAGCCCCCTCCTCCCCCTCCCCCCCTCCCCCAGATTCCAAACTCATATGCTTGTGTTTAATTTGGGAGCATAATAAAGGGTTTAATTTTTCAGTGACTGTGTCGGTGTGCTGTTGTACCTATAAAGACTTTGTGCAGCTTTTCTCAGGATGGAGAAAGCAGAAAGAACAGCTTGTAAGGTCTGGGGCAAACTGCACAGCATTAAGAAATATTTTGTTCTAATTGGAGCCTGTTTGACCCTGGAGCCAGAGCAGGGTAATGGAACAGGCACGACTCGAATGAAGCCGCTTTTCACCGCATTCTGCAGAAAGCAAGAGGAGGAAAGAGAGAAATGCAGAGGGTTTGAAGGGGGGGGGAGAGCCAGAGAGATGCATTAAGGGCAAGAAGAAAAGGCAGAATATGCCATGGGAAACGGCCAGAGGAAGGGAGACAAAGAAGGCGAAGAAGAAGAGCAAAAATTAGGGAGAAAGGAGGAGAAAAGGAAACAGAAAAGGAGAAGGTGAAATTGCGAAGGAAAGGAGGAGCGTCCTTCTGCCCTGCCAGGCAGAGCGATGAGGTGGCAGGACAGGAGCAGCCCCAGGCAGGAGCGCTCGTTATTTCCATCCTGGCTGATGTCATTGATTGCTTCTCCCCTCCCTTGTCATGCCTGGTGACAGAATCCCAGGAATTGCGACTCACAGCGACCTGCTCTGTTCCTGATTGGCCTAGGGAAAAGTTTTCTTTCCAGCTTCATCTGTGTTTCAAGGTGCTCCTGGAGAAGGTGGAGACCCTTTCCCTGGCCTGTCTTTTGCAGACAACCAGTTTCCCCTCAGCTGTGGTGCTGGGAAAATCCCATAGGATTGCTTCCTCTTTTACCTTGTGGTCTTTCTGTTGGCAGCATTATTACTTCTTCAATCAACCTTGTTTTCCCCCTCCTTTTCCCCCTTTAAGGAAGTTTCCCTCGCAAGGCTCGGATTCTACAGCATTCAACCACCTTCTGTCAGGGGGTTTAATTAGTCAGAAGAAACAAAACAAATGAGGATTTGTTTGCCAAAGGGAAGAAAAGGGGGAGGGGGAAAGGGAGATGGGCAGGACAGAGAAACCTTGATAATGAAGAAAGAAAGCAGGATCCTAAATTACACGGATCTGAGGCTTTAGGACTTACTTAGGATGAGAAGAAATTGCCTCAAGTAGATTATACATTGGGAAAAATTGTATCATGGAAAGGG